>NC_135759.1:44172239-44247239 GCF_052425735.1 Oculina patagonica
TTGTAGGACAAAGACCATCATCTCACAGTTGCAGCTGACCTTTTGGGTATAGACAGAAGCCAATTTAAGAAGTGGCTTTGCAATCGGAAAATTGTCACTGTGCAAGAAGTGTTAATTAAACCACTCAACTCTGAAGAGGTAAGCATGATCAGTGCCTTTCAAATTGCTTAGTGATGCCAACAGTTCTCCCTAAATACAAAAGAATTTCAGGTTGCAGGACCTTTCACACCAGCACAACCCGCCTCTGGAACAATGTTGACGTTTCCATTCGTAATGCCGCATCGCCCAAACAGTTTACAGAAAAACTACACCAGATGCTACTAAAACAAAATGCTGGACTAGAACATTTTAAAATCAGCAGCACTTTTAAGCTCCTATTGTATTAAATTAAGTTTAAATTTTTATCATTTAAGTATATAATATGTAGTTAGGTTTATATAGAACATTTTAAAATCAGCAGCACTTTTTAGTTCTCATTGTATTAAATTAAGTTTACATTTTTATCACTTAAGTATATAATATGTAGTTAGGTTTATATAATATGTAGTTAAGTATGTAATATGTAATTAATTAGGGAGGGCCATATTGTAAACTACTGGGCCACCAGTAAACTATGTTACCCTTGTTAAATAAAGTCTTACTATTATTATTATTATTATTATTATTATTATTATTATTATTATTATTATTATTATTATTATTATTATTATACCAGTTTAAATGCAGAGGTGGTGGAGCGCTTTGAAACATGGGGGTGGGGGGTGAGGGTGGGACTCATTGGACACTAAGCCAAGCACATACCTGATCCGCTGCCTATGAAATGGTAACATGGGAGGCAGGTGGACTCAGTATCAAGGGATCTGAGCTCACTGACCCTGGTCAGGGTTATTGCATTGCATTCTTGGTCAAGGTACTTTTACTGGCAGTGCCTGTCTCCACCCAGGTGTATAAATGGGTACACATATTTATTTAATAATTTAATGCTGGGGTAACCCCCGCAATGGACTGGCATCTCATCTAGGGGAAAGTAGAAATACTTCTAGTCACTTAATGCTATAGAAATTGGGATAAACACTGGCCTAATGAGCCACTAGACTCAAAGGCAGACTTAACTAGGTAAATATAAAAATAAATAAAATAAAAATAAATGGGAATTTACAGTGGGATCTTCCACTAGGTGGCTCTTCTTGATGGAATTAACATGCTGTGATATGCTCCTTCTTGTAGGCCAATTCTGGAAGAGAAGCGATCTGCAAACACATCTATTCACAGCTGTTTAAGTGGATTGTTCAGTGTATCAACAATTCTCTTACTACTGGACTCAAACCAAACTCATTCCTTGGAATTCTTGACATTTATGGGTAGGATATACTAGTTCCATGCCACTGAAGAATCACGGTAAAAAATAATTTACTGAAGTAGCCCTTTTGGCCAAACTGTGTGTAGTGGTCTGTACTCATACACATAGCTTTATGCATTTTCTAAAACAACTGCATTTCATACAGATTTCCCTGTATTGGAATAAATCTAGGGCACTAAGAAAATTAACAGCCTTATGTGCCTACTGGGGCGATGATTCATGATGATGATGATGACTAAGAAAATTACCACAAACATTCTTCTCCTTATTGGCTTAGGAACTATTAGATATTGGTCCTTGACAAACAAGGGAACAAAGAAAAATTTGCACCACTTTCTGTGTTTTCTTGGTTGTTTTAATATTTAGCAATAGATTTTGCAAAGACATGTTTGAATCCACTTTCACTTGTTGGAAACAATTACAGTTACTGTGATTATAGCCAACTTGATGCTGTGTGTCGCACTGGTAATGGCTAGTTCATCTCAGTATCCAAAGCACGCTTCTGGAATAAAGTATTGTTAATTCTTATTATTTAATTTGTGATTGTGCACAAAGTACAACTGGCTCTGTCGAAAATGATACCCTGTGGGGTTGGTGAGCAAGAATGGGTAATTCAGTAGTGGTCAAATATGGTCAAATCAACTGTGGTGTTTTAGTAATAATTTTTGTTATCGCCACCTTATTGTGAATATTGAACTTTGTTTAAAATAGCATTTCAGAAGTGGACTGCTATATACTGAGAACTGGCAATTTTTTTCAGGTTTGAAACATTTGAAGTGAACAGTTTTGAGCAGTTCTGCATCAATTATGCAAATGAAAAACTTCAGCAGCAGTTTACACAGGTAATTACTCATTGTCATAAAACGGCAAATGAAATGTATTTAACATCGGCAACGCGTCAGTGGACAGTGGGCCCACAGTGGACAGTCAGCCGACAATCAGCATTTTTTAATTGTTTTTTTTTTTTCCCAAGACTTTTTTATTTTTTACATTTCTTTAATCTTCATAGAGGAGCCTACTGTCAACCTACTGTAAAAGATCATTCATATTATTCCAATACTAGCATTGTTATATATTATTTTTTTAAAATAAAACATAAGTTTTCTTTGATGTGTAATAATTTTTCCAGCATGTTTTCAAACTGGAGCAAGATGAGTATGTAAAAGAAGAGATAGAGTGGTCATTCATTAACTTTTATGACAACCAGCCATGTATTGACTTGATTGAAGCCAAGCTGGGAATTCTTGACTTACTTGATGAAGAGTGTAAGGTGAGTTGAAACGATATTGCTGTGTGGGGAGGTGGGCTTTAAATTAACAATCGTTATTTATTAATCACCATACAGTAATAAGTAAGCTCTTGATTTTGCTGATTCTAACAATATACAGGAACGCATCACACAAGCCCAGTCTATGGCCTTGCTCACCAAACTAAAGTCTCGCTATTAGAAGTTCAGTGGATAGAACCCCTGCCTGGTTTTTAGGAGGTCATGGGTTCAAATCACTTTTGTGACAATGAATGTTGCATCTTTATGGCTTTACTGCTGAGCTTAAAGATTACAATCTTCTTTACTTATCACCATATCACATGATGCACCTCAAAACTGTTTAACTGTTAGAGCTTTGTATAAAAATCCAATACAATTCCACAAAAAATAGCCAAAAGGTTAACAAAGCTACCTCAGGGAATACCACAGCTGATGCAAAAAGGTTTCTTTATCATGGAGGAACTGAGAATTCAATTGCTGGTTTTCCTGGATGGAAAGCCTCAACCAGATTTGGTTGGAAAACATCGAAAAAGCCGAAATTATGATCATAATGACTTCTAGTACTATACATACCCCTGTTCCGTTTTAGTGTTGGTAAATGTTAAAATGTACTACATGCATGTGTCAGATTTTTTGTGAACATTGCACTGCGGCGAGAAGGGCAACATGTGTTGAAGCAATTATTTCTTTACAGTTTTGATGATGATTGCTGCCAATGAGTTATGGGTAACACCTCCTCCCTCCCCCCCCCCCTCCCCTGCCAGCATCTGTTGGTTAAGAGCACAACACAGTGACCCAGACAACGGGCAATTTATACCGGGTTATAATCTACATGTATGTCAAGGTTTTATTACCCAGATAAGAAACACAAATGTATCCCAAGCAAAGGAACATTTTTTCTCATGGTTGCAAATGCAAGGGTAGATTTTTGAAATTGTTTTACATTTTTAATCGCAGATGCCCAGAGGAGCTGACAGTTCGTGGATCCAGAAACTCTACAAACAACATCTGAAGAAGGAGCATTTCAGCAAGCCACGCCTGTCCCAAACAGCTTTCATTGTGCACCACTTTGCTGATGATGTGGAATATGAGGTCACTGGGTTTGTAGAGAAAAACCGTGATGTTGTTAATCAGGAACATCTGGCCATTCTTAAAGCTAGTGAGGTAAGTGAGATTTGTTGGAAAAACAGTCATTTCATATTAATATACAGGAATATTTAAACAAGAAGTTCCGGTATAAAAGGGGACTGGCCTGGTCATTCTCACGCCCAGTTGTCAGTCAATCATCAAAGCTTAAACAACTGGCAAACAACCTGCGTATTTTCCACAACTGTTACTGATAAAATGTGTTTCATTTTCGCTAGGAATATTCTGTTAAACGTTGGAAGTCATTTTTCATATTTTTGTCAATAACATATACCGTATTTTCTCGATTAAACGCCGGGCCCCGAATAAACGCCGGGTCTCCAAGGTAGAGTGGTCAGTAAGCCTTTTCGGCATTTATTTGAGGTATAATATGCTTTAGGTATGATGGCAAGATACATTCATGTCACAAATAATGACTAAAAACCCTTGTTTAATGAATATTTTGCTTAAATATACTGCACCATTCAAATAAACGCCGGATCCACAGAACCAAGTTTGAAATAAACGCCAGGGGCGTTTAATTGAGAAAATACGGTATATTGGTTTCATGAGATTTCAAAGTATGTTCAGCTTGAAGGATGCTCGGCACCGCAAATTTTTCTTTCGTAAACGGTCGTTGCCATATGAAACGGTCGATGCCATTTATACTTTGGACCAAATCGCATGAAAGGATCTTTCAAACTTTTTGAGAGTATCAGATGTTTGTTTAGAAATGTCAAGCGATTCCAAAAATTATTTTGGTTTTCTAGTTGACGAAATATCCGAGCTTCGGTATACCATAAGATCGCTATGTTCTCGACACTTGTAAAAAATTTGGCTCAGCCCGGAAGTAAGAAATATTGAAACAGAAAACTGCAGAAAACCTCACGCAAACGAATGAATGGATGAATATCTCCATTTACTTTAGTAACCTAATGAGAATATTCTATAATGGCATCGACCATTTCAAATGGCAACGACCGTTTACGAAAGGGAAATTTGCCTCGGCACCACAACGTGCCACGAATGCAAAGAGTACAAATTTGCATTTTGCGCCCGAGAAGTGTGAAATGTGGGAGGTGCCATCCCTTTTATAGAGGAACTTCTTGTTTAAGCCTGGTTTTTATTTATCTTGGCATAAGGGATAAACTCCGGAAGCGATCTTTGTACAACTTTTTTTTCATTTTTAGTTTAGCTGTTTTGCTGTAGAGATATAATATTTATTAGTTTTGCATTAGGCACCAGTACATTTGAATGAATTTCCATTCATCTGCAACTTTTGTAAGTTTATAAATTCTTGGCTGAACCGCTAACACAGAAAAATTCATAAATAAACCAATTGCAGGTCAATATTTAAACTTCTTTAATTTCAAGAGTCATTAGCAAACAACGCAATATTCCTAGCTTGAATCGGTTATCAGCCATCATTCAACAGTAAAACATAATAACTTGTGACTAAATTCATCACATTTAATTTAAATGATGTTTCATTAACCCAGAGTAAAACCCTAAGAGCAAGAACATGAACCAAAGAACAAACTCAACCCAGATATAACGCCGGGTCCAAGAATCGCACCCCGGCCACATTGGTGACATGCAAGCGCTCTCGCCACTAGGCTTTCCCTGCTCCCTGGAACAAATTTACGTCATAAACAAAACACATTTAGCAAACAGTGGACAAGAAAAATATACTAGTCAAAACTCTCAGCAACAGTGGACTTGAAGAGGTCTCTCTCTGAAAAAGATACAAAGTATCGCATATATTTAGAGGGGCACCTCTAGGCGCAAACTCAGCCAGTCCCCTGTGTGTTTGCAGAGTGTAATTAAAATATTTCAGGCGTTCGTTGCAGGCCTTATATACGAGGGGTTTGGGTTTTCCTACTCGCCCATTTTTTTCGTGCTACAGACCAGCAAACTGAACGGCTGGAACAGACTAACTGGAAATCCTAAAACGCACGTCCTAAACAATGCATAAAACTGTCCTGAAGCCAGATTTGCCTAAACCTTGTTTGTTCCTTATACAGTTTGAACTCGTGGCTCAAGTTATTGATTGCAAACATGATGTAAGTAAACGAGGTTCTGCTTGTTAATTACAAGGTTAACTGCAGTTTTCATTAAACTATTAAACGAAAGATTTAATAGAGTATAACCTCTGATGATCGACTAAAATAAAATTTGCACATTACTGGAGTATTGTTCATAAATCTTACTTTATTTAACTTTTCTTATTCTTACTTCAACGCATTAACATGGAAAATGTGAAATATAAAAGTACAGCAACTTTAAATTTTGAATTATTAATAGTAATTCTGCAAAATAAAGAATAAAGACATGCACTAAATACGATCACTGTTTAAAAAAAATAACGTTTAAGATGTTTAAAAGTATAAGGTGTAATCCAAGTGTTGACCTTCTTCGTGCTTAGAGTTTAGCTAATCAGAGAGTTTTTTAAACCATGCAAATAATGATAAAAACTGAACTCAATTGTGTCTTGCTTACAATTTTGTGCTGGTTGCGTGTTTGCTGCGTAGAAACCAGACAGTGTATAGTAAAATAATGAATAAGAACTAGAGGCAAAAAAGTAATCGCTGACGAACGCGGAAGCCAGGTTGTATTGGTTCTGGAAGCAACATGTTTCTTTCTACAACTAGTAAGTGACCGTAAAATCTACAAATCTTCTTGACTTGTCCCAACATTACGACGACGGATTTTGTTGTGTTGCAGTATGAGATGGTTGGAGACTTGTTTACTGAGAATGAAGCTCATCTAATGCCTCGTAAGAGAGCAGCCTCCAGATCTGGTAAAAATGTCGCTAAATCCAAGCGAAGCGTTGGATCAGAGGTTTGTGCGTAATAACTCTTTTGATGATACCACTGACTGTTCACCTTCTACCAACATCTCTTCCAAATGTAAAATTAAGTATTCTCTCTTTGAGAACTGATGAACTGATCAACATTGAACTCTGCTACAAGAAACTTATGATAAATCCGGGGTAAGAAAATATATAATTTGTGCACTTTTGAATGTATTTTTGACCATTTTTTTTTATTGTATGTCATTTTTACTTTTTCTGTTTTTAAAAACATGGCAATTTAAACTCTGCAATACCTATGTTCACGTTTGCTATATCGTGGTAAAAGTGGCTGTTATAAATGATGGAATTTGCTGTTTACAAGTAACCAAATATTGTAGTCTTACTATGTTTTAGAAGCAATGTCTTATGATCTGTAATACATGTACAAAGACGCGTTATAGTTGAAATTTTGGTCTGAACAAAAGGGGTTGCACCTAGAATAAATGTAGGTGGGGGCCGGGAGAGGGGGGGGGGGGGGGATTTCCTTGACACCGGTTCTTAAGGGCTGGGTATTGTAATCGTTGGACAGAGAATCGCTTGTGAAGAACTTTTGCCTTGCCCTAACTATGTTTTTCTTCTTTCCATGCAGTTTCGTGAATCTCTTTCCAAGCTTATGGCCACTCTAAACAGCACCGTTCCGCATTACATTCGCTGCATCAAACCAAACGACCGCAAAGCACCTTTTGCGTTCAACCCTCAGAGAACCATCCAGCAGCTCAGAGCGTGCGGAGTACTGGAAACTGTACGAATCAGCGCCGCAGGGTACCCCTCTAGGTGGAGATATGACGAGTTCTTTAGTCGTTACTGCATGCTGCTCAAGTTTGAAGCCATTAACAGAAGAAAGCCTCGCTCCACGATAGAGTTGATATTAAAAACTTTCATTAAGGTATTAATTGATACATGGTTTATAGATACATTTTATGTTTAATATTTTTTTCAAGGAAGGGCGTTCTATGAATACAGTGTAGCCTCACGTGGGAACCTACATCTGAACAGGCTATGGATTAAATTTATGGTTTGCCCAATGTATCCGCTTTAGCCTGCGTAGCAGTAGCTTTCTACACAGTCCTTAGGGCGATCGTGTTTTACTCCTCACCCAGTGAAACACGATCGCTCTTAAAAACGACTGCGTGGCAGGCTACCGCAGCAGGCGCTTTTGTATTTTTTGGGTGTGCATTTTGAGAAACGTTAACACGTACGGCGCGCAACAGTGTAAGGAAGAAGAAAATCAAGGGCGGCGCTTTTTAGAGGGTGGGTACTTGCTGGAATGTTATTTAGAGCTTACAACTGGGAACATCAGCATATAACATTGTTGTGTTTCTAAAGTTGTTGTTTCTCTTTGGTTTAGGACCCTGACAAGTTTCAGATGGGTAAAACCAAGATCTTCTTCCGTGCTGGTCAGGTAAATAAAACCTACAATGTGAACCTTAATTAAAAGCTATAGACAAGCTATAGACCATAATGACATCCAATGTCAATAGCTATTGCCCCAGTATTTGTTGATCTTACCATCAGCAACATTTCCTTGGACACAATAGACCACTTTAAAATAGATTCGTTCTTATATAGTGGGGGTTGTTGCGTAAACTGTCTGCTGATTTTTATCTCCAAGATTGTTATTAATTAGATGTTTTAATTGTAGGTCGCATATCTGGAGAAACTAAGAGCGGACAAGCTTCGCGACAGTTGTATAATGATTCAGAAGAATTTCCGATGTTGGAGAGAGCACCGCCTCTACCTGAGGATGAGGCAGTCTGCGATCCTCATTCAGGCTTGGGTACGAGGTTATCTTGCAAGAAGGTTTGTATTCACTTACCTTGTGATGTTAATTTGTTGTGAGGACCTTTTTGTCGGTCGCGCGTTGGTGTTTGTTGTTTTGATTTAAAGGACAGGAGGCGAGGCAACAGAATTTTCCCGCGATTTTCGTCAGAGTGCTTGCTTAGCGACATGACGTATTATTATGACGTCATTGCTGACGTAACTTTCGGTTTCTGACTAAAATGATAATAATAAGAAACTTTTCGGGCACATGCAGGAGAATTTTTCAAAAGTATCAGTTGTTACTCCTACAGGAAAGGCATTCAGGAAGGCAATTACTCGGTTAATTGTCTGCTTATAATGCTTAGGGCAGAGTTAGGCCTTCAGGCAGATTAACTTTTTCTGGGAATGCAGATAAAAAACATCTCATATAATTTGAATCAACAGCGGCTTAGGATTTTTGAGGGTTTCGTATTAGGTTGGTGTAAGGAGATGTCCCCCAATAGCAAACTGTACAGTGAGCTAGAATGATTGTTGACACATTTATTAAGTTCTTATTATATTATTTTAGCTGCAGTAGCAACTTTGTAAATTCCTAACCACTCTAACTAACACAGAGATCTTCATGATTTATTTCAATCTTAGACTTGCTCAAGACTTGCGAGAAAAGAAGGCCGCCATTACAATCCAGCGCTACTATCGTGGTTATGTCTGCCGCAAAGAATTCACGTCCATTCGGTCGGCTGTGGTTACAATCCAATGCTTCACTCGTGGCATGTTCGCCAGGAGGCTGCGAATGCGCCTGTTGTATGAAGCTAAAACAAAGATCATTCAACGCTGTTGGCGAAAATACAGAGCGAGAAAGAAGTACAGGAATTACAAGAAGACGATCATTTACCTTCAGTCGTGTGTGCGGAGGATGATTGCCAGGCGAGAACTAAAGCAACTCAAGGTACTTTAGAGTGTCTTTCACTCCGGATTCGTTTTCTTGAAACGTGTCTTGTCCGCCGGTCGTACATGTTAAGCACAGGCCAAACGGTAACGCAAGTGGACGCAAGTTCAACTTGCGTACAGACTTGCGTTGGGTGGCCAAACGAACCCATTGGATTAAATGTAAAGTTTAACGCTGGAAAGTTCAATGTAAAATACTAAACGTTTCGGCAGTGCTGCCTTCATCAGTAGTAGTAGTAGTAAAAAAATGTCGTAGCTCACGCTCACGTATGCGAAAATAAACGATGGAAATTCAAATTAAAATAATTTGGGAGCTCGCGCGTGTGATGGAAGCGCGCGCGGGCAAAGCTCGCATACGAGTTACTTAAGCAAAGCTAAAGTCTTGGTTTAGCCCGCTTGGTGCCAGCGTCTTGAAATTGAAGATGACTCGCATTTCCTCACGTCTTCTCTTTGCTTGATCAGCCAGGTTTGCTCTTATCACTGCGACCATCATGTCGTTTAGGTTGTGGCCTGGTTTCGTAAAATGATCAGGTACCGGCAGCTCAACTCTCTTCCGTATGACGTCTAAACGGTGCTCTCTGAAGCGATCTCCGAGCCGACGGCCTGTCTCTCCAATGTAGACCATCCCGGGGCATTTACGGCATGAAATGCAATAAACAAGTTGACTTGTGATGCACGTATAATGGCCCGAGATCCTGATATGTCCATTGTGAGTTCTTATTCTGTCACTGGAGTTTACAAAAGGACAGGTTCGGCATTCGCGTCGGTTGCATTTGTAAGTACCCACTTGAATCTGGGGATCTGACGGTAGGCTAGAATGTACTAGTAAATCTTTAAGATTTTTTGCACGACGAAAGGCCTTTAGCGGCGGCTTGTTGTAAATGGCGCTAGTGCTTTGGTCATCGCGTAAGATTGAAAAGTTCCGCTGTATGATGTTGCAAACATCGACGTTCTTGGGATGATACGTGATAACCAGAGGTGGGCGGTCGACGGCAGTCTCGTTCCCGGCGGTGGATGCGAGTAGATCTTCTCTTCGTTTTGCTTCCGCTCGTACGCGTGCTCTGGTTATTACGTCTTGTGGGTAGCCACGTGCCGCAAAATGCCTTTCCATGTTAGATGTCTCGTGCTGAAAATCATCATCGTCACTGCAGATCTTTCGCAGCCGTAGGAACTGACTATACGGAATCGATGTTTTACATTTGGATGGATGTGATGACTACACGTGGTCTGTCTCAGCCGACAAGCTCCCGTTCCTGGACATCTACATGGTTCCGCGTGGTAACCGCATTGAAACATCAATTCATTACAAAGAAACAGATAGTCATTCGTACCTTGACTTTGGATCATCACACGCGCGAGCTCCCAAATTATTTTAATTTGAATTTCCATCGTTTATTTTCGCATACGTGAGCGTGAGCTACGACATTTTTTTACTACTACTACTACTGATGAAGGCAGCACTGCCGAAACGTTTAGTATTTTACATTGAACTTTCCAGCGTTAAACTTTACATTTAATCCAATGTGTTCATTTAAATTAACGCTGCGCAGGACATTTTCGTTTTTTGGCCAAACGAACCCGCATGTTAATTCGCAAGTGCACGCAAGTTTGCAAAACGTCATTTAAAATGCTACGAGGTGCAATTCAGTATTTGAAGTAAGCTGCAAAAAATGCGCTGACTTGCGATGGGTAGCCAAACGGTGATAAAATTGCGTTAACTTAAGTGCACATTTGATCTCAATCAAAGTGAACGCAAGTGCACGCAAGTCCTGGCCAAACGGAGACGCAAGTGGACGCAAGTTTTCAACTTGCATCTACTTGCGTTGCAAGCCGTTTGGTCAGGGCTTTATGTAGTATAATTACCAACCGCATGGCAACCGACGGAATTGAGCAAAATGAAAGTGAAGTTCGTGTTCTTGTGCATGTTGTTATTCTTGCATCATTGGCGAGACATGTGGACGTTTTTTCTACACGTGTTCGTGAACACCTTTCTTCTGTGTTAGTAGCTTTTTCATTTCTGTTCTTGTTTTTGTTTTGTAGATCGAAGCGCGCTCTGTGGAGCATTACAAGAAGTTGAATGTTGGTATGGAGAACAAGATCATACACTTACAGCAACGTCTTGATGAACAGGTAGTTCTAAATAATTTGTTTTTAAGCCCATTTTAACCGTATGTCTGCCGTCAAATAGTGATTTAGCAGCCTTTCTTTTGCAAAATTCTCTGATGAACCGTTTCAGCCTATAAAACTAGGAAGCGCAATCATTCTTGCTTTGCATTTTTCGTGTAGCCTTCTGTACAGATTAGATTTATACATTATAGTTTGCAACAGTTATGGATCAAAATTCACTGCTTTGTATTCCTCATTCTAGGTCAAAGAAAAAGAACAAGCGATGGCTGCCGGGCGAGAACTTCAAGCCACTCGAAAAGAACTGGATCAAGCGAAGCAATGGAAAGGTCAGTTTGAATCCACACAGGCCAAGATGCTGGAGTTAGAACTTGAGATCAAAGAACTGCGTGAGGAACTTAACACGGCCATCATAGAGAAAGATGAAACAAAAGAACAAGCCAAGACTGAGAAAGAAGAACTGCAAGAGGTTTGGTTATCTCATTTTCTTAATTCTCATTACTAGTAACCGTGAACTTCTTTTAATGCCAGTTTTGAGAATTTATTGGATTTTGGTATATCAACATTTTTCAAGTTAATGATTTTCCGTATTCTCAACACCTGTCTGTTGACAATGTATTGATGTTGTTAGGAGAAAAAAGATGTTGGTTACTCTTTGACATGAAGGGTTAAACATGTGACATTTTTTGCTTGTCACGCGTCACACTAACATAGCAGGGTTGGACCACAGGAAAATCACAGGGGGCCCAAGCTCACTATAATGGAAAGCGAACGTAACTTGGATTCTCTTAGCAGTGGAAACCTCATTTACGATAACTCACCAAAATCAGCTCAAACTACCTCGAGAAACTGCAAAAACACAGCAACAGGATAAATCAACGTTTTTTCTCAAAGCATCCCATTTATACTGCCTAAAGCAAAGCCGTTGCTTTCCATACCAACCTATTTGTAAATGTAATTTTACGCAATTTATTAATAGCAAGACTCTATGTGTGAGCTTAGGTTTCCTGTGGTTAAACAGCTGTATAGACAGAAATTGATTATCATAACTTATCATGAAACAAACAACTTTTTGCAGCCAACGCTAAAACCGTTTTAAAATTTATCAATTATTTGAATTCGTTTTTAACCATTTCTCGCAGATGAACACGAAGTTAAAAGAAGAACTGGCAAAGAAAACAGAAGAGCTTGCTGAAGCCAAGGCAATAAATGAAAGAGAAGTTTCTCTCAGAGACGGTTAGTACTTAACTCATTTGTAACTGAATAAATTAGATATCTCTGAAAGGTAGAGAAAAAGGACAAATCAATCGACCTTACACAGAGTGTTTTTTTTGGTGACATTTTGCAGGCTACCTCCAACAGTTTTGTTTTGCCGATACCCATCGATACTTCGAGGAAGCCAGAGTGGGATATGATCAATGAAACAAACTCACTTGTTCGTACAGCGAAAATCCTTTAATACGGTCACCAACGGGCCAGTGAAATTTTGGTCGTATTAACGGGGTAGGGTCAAATTTCCTGACTGGTCTACTCCCGAGATCTACTCCAAATGACGTAAAAATTGCACTTCTAAAGCAACTGTTCATTAATAAACATCCCGACTGCAGATATACAGTAATTAAAAACTAATAAAGATTCAAACAACACATATACAATATGATGGGAAAATGAACATCACCGGATTAAAAAGTGGGTATTTGGTTCGAGTGGCCGTATTGATGGGGTAAAATTCTAAAGGATTATGCAGGTTGGGATTTCAGATTGTGGCCGTTGGCCGTATTTACGGGTGGCCGCATTAATGGGGTTTAAGGAAATGTATGGGCGTTTCGCCAGGACAAAAAAAGTGACCGTAATAACGTGCCGGTCGTATGAACGAGGTGGCCGTAAGACAGAGTTCCACTGTAATTGTATTTACCAATATGCTTATGTATGTATTCACTTTCAATTGATATTTTTCTTTTTCCTTCAGAGATCATCAACCAAAGTCTTGACGCTCAAAGACAGCAGATATTGGCGGAATTTGAAGCCGAACGAACCAATCACCAGCGAGTATTACGAGACTATGACCGACTGGAGCAGCGCTATCAAAATCTACAAGATGAATTAGAGATTGAAAAACTCAGTCCAGTGGTCAAAAAAGACTTCGATGGCTTAATAAGCGCCAGTAGTTCAGGTTTGTAGAAACACCATGAATAGCGTCATTTGATTGGCTGTGGGGAGTTATATTTCAGTTGCATTACATACCATGCTGCCGATTCAACTCGAGCTTCGTTCTGAGAAAACTGTGCTTATAAGTGACAGTTTAAAGAAACTTAAACTTTGCCCAGTTAGTGTAAGGCTGACCATAGTAGCGTGACTACCGGAGAAATTGCTTATCGTTAATCTCAGCGGCGCGTACTTTCTTTCCAAAAGCTTAGTTATTTTCTGTTAATAGACTGACTCGGAGACATTTTACAACAAGAAGCTAAACGTAAGGAAAGGCTTGATTTGTAACAAAATTTTCCCAAAAGAAATTTTATAAGATGTATGTAAAACGATTTAAGGTGTTGCCACACAAAGAAACATGTTGCAGCGACATGTAGCAGGAACAAAATTGCAACGTGTACACACACACAAGAGAATGTAGTATAGGGACAAGTTGCAGAGATGCGTGCCATAGTGCCACTGTGGGACGTGTTTCTGGTACACGTGCCTCTCACATTTTGTGTGGTGTGTAAGTACTCGTTGTTAAAGGAACTGTGTCACGGATCTTAGAAATTTAGGCATGGGAAATGGCCAACAAATTCGGTAAAATATGAAAAAAATAATCGCTTATAACAGCGAAGGAGCATTTCAATGACACAGCAAATACAAAAGAAGGTACGGATGGCCAAAAGTGAAGAAGATTGAAACGGATTGCGATATCGGTTTTTGATATAGTGTTGGACTGACTGTGTGGTTTTTTACCACAGTTTTCAAAGTTAATCTCGTTTGCTTGTAACTTTGAATTATAATGCCAAGGACAACTTTGGTTGCAATGAAGCTGTGGTTTTGTCATTTTGATCCATAGAAGTAATTTTTTAAGTCTCATAGCGAGTATTTGGCAAAACTTAAATAAAATAAACGTCACTCAGCCATGACACAGTCCCTTTAAAAATGTTTTTGTCTATGTTGATTAGCATTTTTTCTCTTGCAGAGGCCTCATTAGTGGACGCTGTTGAGATGGAGCAGCAGCAAAATGAAGACGCGGAATCTGGAATAAAAAAGAGCAAGCTTGTGCGCGGATTGAAGAAACGAATACGCGAATTAGAGGACAAATTACTGGAATCTGAACAAGTTCAACCCAAGGGAGATGTACCCAGTATTACTGTAGAAACTACAGCAGAACAGAAACCACCAAGTGAAAATCAAATTATTGAATCTGAAAAGTACCAACTGGTAGTCAAGGAGAAAGAAGAGTTAGAGAAGGAAAAGGGAAACCTAGAACAGGAGAGTAAGAAAATCAAATCTGAGCTGGAGCTTCTTAGAAAGCTTGTCAGTCAGAGAAATATCGATAAGGAAGCAGAGTGGGATATGATCAATGAAAAAATGGACGAAATCTCTGCTGATCGCGAGCAGTTAGAAAACGATAAGAATCGCTTGAGACAGGAGCTTATTCGAATGGCGTCTGTAGCGAAGGACATGCATAATGTTGAAGAGTTGCTAAGAACTAATCCTGATGAGAGCGCGTATGTGCTGCAGGCGGAGAGTTTGAAGAAAGCAAACAATGTGCTGCAGAATGAACTTCACGACTTGATCCAGAAAGAAAAGGAATTGAAGTCAGCGAATGAAAAGTTGTGGAAGGAAAAGGCGCAGTTACAAAGGGTAAGTTTTTTATTGTATACTGCAGCCTCCACCTAATAAGGCAACTTTGTCAAAGGTCATTCCATCGAAATAGAACTGACAATAGAATTTCGTTCAAACTTTGCCTATTAGTTGTTCATCTTTAGGGAACTTTATTTTTGAAATAAAAAAGAGGGGTCTCGGCATTCGTTTAGGAGCTGGAAGACCTTGAATATACTGTACCCCAAAATTCCTTACAATATCAGCTTTTGGAAACGTTATTATTTGAACTGTTCACTTCACGTTTCGCGAGAGCAGAAAAAATAGTGAGAGAGTAGAACGCGAAATATAACTATGGATGAACCACGCCAACTTAAACGAACAATTTTATAAATGTTTCGTGATTAATAAGGCATGCAGTGGCAATCAACGCTGATTTAACTTGTTCCTGCCATGCAGTGATCTTAAGGTCACAATTATATTATCACGAGTACTGGGGGCTAAGTTCACTTTTCCGTTAATTATTTATTTTATATTTTAGAAATTTTGTTTATATTTATTTTATAGAAAGAAGGTGATTGCTAGACTCAGAAAAAGAGGAAAATATGATAGGTCCGTTACTTGTTTACGAGAAAACGACGATTTATCTTTCTCGCCAGCCAAGCCGTATAGAAAAAAGCCGCCATTTTTTTATGTA
Organism: Oculina patagonica; assembly: GCF_052425735.1. Lineage (NCBI taxonomy): Eukaryota > Metazoa > Cnidaria > Anthozoa > Scleractinia > Oculinidae > Oculina > Oculina patagonica. Next base: position 44,188,177 of record NC_135759.1, read on the forward strand.
CGCGCGCCAATCACGTGTAAAATTATGCGCAGCACGGGATGCGCAATGCATTACTAAGGAATTACCTTAATGAAAAATTATTTTAAATTATAGTTTGGAAAAATGTAGCTATCATTCATTTTATTGTAGGGACGTGGCTCATCATTGTCATCAATGGATGGAAACTTCAATAAAGAAGTCGGTCGATTGGTAACAGAGAATGTGGTAAGTCAAATGTTTAACGAAATGCTTCGTGTAACGGATGCTTAACGAGTGGCTTGGTGTGTGAGGGGCTGGGCAGGGGTTTTTTCAGACCGTCTTTTGCTCTTCTTTAATACATGAACAAACTTGTGTTTTTCAGGAGCTTCGTGAGCAAGTTGAAAAACTTGAGGCAGAGTTGGAGGAATACAAGAAAGGTGTTACCGCTCTGACTCCGTACCGAGGAAGAGCTCAGTCAATGAAAGGTATGCTAACTATAGCGTAAACTGCTACTTTCTCTTGGCTCTATTCTGCGAGTACTTTGCAAAAATCCTAATGCATTACAGCAGGAAGCATAAAAGTGTGACCGCCCTTATTCAAGGTTGGGCGCTTAATCGAATAATTACGGTATTTTTACTTTCTCAAGCTTACATGCACCTTAAACTACTAGCAACAGAAATGCTTGACGTCCAGCAGACCTTAAGCCTGGTTTACACTAGCGACGCAAACACAAGCGCAAGCATAAGCGCAATCACGCAAAAAGGACAAATTTTGATCCTTGTTCTTTGTGCTTGCCGCAAGCACAAGCACAAGGATCAAAATTTGTCTCCTCAGTAAACTTTCTATCATTTTTGTATAAAACTAAGTAAGTTAATCCTTTCTAATTTACCCATCTTGTTTTGGTTTGTAGGTGAAATTGAACAGAAGAGAAGAGCACAGAGTTTCTTGACTGGTCAAGAGCCAAAAGCAGGAAAATTGGTGAGTAAAAGGAATGGTTTAGCTTTTGGATTTGTTGTGTAATCAGTTACGCAAGTCCCTCATGTAAAAGTTACAAGGGAGATGTTTATTACCGGTGAACTTGTTTACTAATCAAAACACATACACATACACATACATAAATTTTTTTAAGTTAATGTATTAGATAAAGAGATAATTGGGGACAAAAAAAAAAAAAAAAAAAAAAAAAAATTATAAAAAAAAAAAAAAAAAAAAAAAAAAAAAAAATTATAAAAAAAAAAAAAAAAAAAAAAAAAATAAAAAAATATATTAAAAAAAATAATAATACCAACGGTAATTTTACTCTTCCCGCTGTGCACAACATCTCCAGCCCGATAAGAACTTTTCCCTTTCAGTTTGCCGTTACTTTGGTTTATGTTTTGCGCTGTAAGGGTGCACACATTGAGCACTTAACTTCGGGTGTTTGTTTCTCTTAGGTTATGAGACACGCGGGACTGCTAAGGAAGTCTTCTCACGCTGCGCTCAAGGAAGGGGTAGAGTACTTTAATACTTACATAGATCTGCTATTTTTGTCATGTGTTATCACTGACATAACGGTAGTTATGAAAATGAAGTGTTCACTGAGCTTGGGTAATAAAGTCTTAGCTATATCAGAAACAAAAGATTCTGAGTATGACACCGATAGCCTGTTGTAAATCTACTTAAGCAAAGAAAATATGGGCCATCATGCACTGCTAAGGGTTTATACAGAGTGGCAACTGTATGAGGTGAATGAACTAAACAGAGTGCGATTTTACTCCTTTTTCAGTCACAACTTACAGCAAGGAACAACTTAAACGTGTTGCAATTAATTTTTATTCTTTCGTGCAGTCATTATCCAATCAGAATCCAAAGACAGCTTGCAGTTGACTTCTGATTGAATTAAATCTGCACGGAAAAACGTGAATGTATTAAGAGGTTTCCCCACTTTTGAGGCCCTTACTGTAATACACAGTTGGAAATGGAAAAATCCAGAAGAAAATAGGCCATTTCCGAGTTCCCCTTTGCCTCTGTTTCAAAACTAGTTTACGTGCGAAACCGTTCAAATGAAAATAAGTTTGATTTGCATGAAAAAGGACCTGAAGGTGAAACTCATTTTCATATGAATGGTTTCCCACGTAGACTCGTTTTGAAACAGAGGCAAAGGGTAACTCGGAAATGGCCTATTGAAACACCAGCGAAATTCGACACGATTACATTTGCGATTGTGTTACGAACGCTATAAAACCACTGGGAGCTTGTCTTTTGCAAGCTCTTTCATTTATCCGTTAAATTAATGAAAATGCGTTAGGCAATAATGAATTGAAACTACACTCATATGTAATCTGCATTTGAATGAAAAAGAAAGAAAAAAAGGCCCCGTTTGCTTTGTTTGCTGCTGTAGGATCTTCTTCCCCTGCCGCCACAGTTAAGACAACAAAAGATTCGTGGCATGATCGAATTCTCAGGAGAGGATGAAGATAAAGTTATCAAGTACCTCATTACTGACATGAACCCCAAGTCCATGGCGGACGCTATCCCAGGCCTCCCTGCGCACATCTTGTTCATGTGCATCAGGCATGCTGATCACGTGAATGATGACAGGCGCATGCAGAGCTTGTTGACCAATAGCATTAACAGCATCAGGAAAGTAGTCAAGGTCAGTGGGCTAACCATACAGAAATTTGTATTGAAGACTAGATTCTAAAGAGGATTTCATTTTATACTTATTTTTGGTCTACAGTGGACACAGTCGATCGCAGATCACAGGAGAACTTCCCCTTTTCAAGTTCTTCTTCAAATACTCCCCACCGCCGAAAGTTAAATTAGCAAAGCTTTCTGTTATTGAATTCCATGGTTACTCTTTGATTTACAGACAATAGCTCCTTATAACTTTAAACAAGATTTTCTTAGGAGTCCTGAAGATTATTTCTGCCATCAGTTAGCGGGTGAACGGACGAACGACTATCAGTGCTTTCCTTAAAGTATTTATGTTGCGTGTTTTTAGACCCATTCGTCAATTCAAATTATTTACAAATTTTAGCTGGTGATCTGTTTTGAATTAGTCTTGTATATTACTGTTCCAGTCAGACAAGCCCCCCAAAAATGGAAAAAAAATTCAAAGTAGTACAATGCAAGCCAGCACACTATTTTAATGCCACAATCTTCATGGTTGTAACAAGGTTACTTACATGATATCTGCTTTTCGTCAACAGAAAAATCCCAATAACTTGGATATTTTGGCTTTCTGGCTTGCAAACACCTCACGACTTCTTCATGACATGAAGCAGTACAGTGGAGATAGGGTAAGTCATGGTATAGCCGAGCAAAATATCACCAGCCACACAGCCACAGTCCTGATCAATGGCACATTGTGTTTCATCAGTTTTATTTCATTTTATTTTTTTTCATAACATGTTTCGGCAGAAACCTCTGTCATCTTCAGTTGAATGATATGTTGATATGCAAAGCGTTGAAAGTTGAATAATAAGTAGACTGCTAAATGCTTATTAATTAAAATGTGAGAATTTAAAGGATAATTTTAGATAAACATGGTGTAATTGATTAATTAATCACGTTATGTTGTCGTTCTGTTGTGGGGGGGGGGGGGGTAGAGTTTGGGTGTTCATGTAAACTTCATGCATTTATTCGAGGTCGGCTTTAAATCCAGGAAAAAACGGTATTTGCAAAACTGGTCCTTTTCCCCTCCATCTCTCCCTTCTCTCCACCCCAACCGCCCGATTGTACTGTTAAAACCTGTTTCCAAGTAAAACAGTTTCACCAATACCGACGGATTTTTGTGGTTTCTTTTTGCACGTCATTCTCATATTCATTCGTGGTGTGTTGTGCCTTTAAATCTCTAACTTCTGTCTATTCTCATTCATTCTCACTTCCTGCTCACTGAAAACTCTTGTGACTAACCAGTGGTTGATAAGAAGGCCTGATGAAGACGGACTGTCCGCATCGCTCATTAAACACTGGAGTAGTATGAAGGATTACATCAAAGATGTTAGTGTGCCACAGATCTTCCTGTTTGTTTTCGTCTAGTTTGCCTCGTTGAAAATACATCGTGTAAACCGTAAAACCTTACGTCAGTGTTAAGAATAAGAATAACAACTTTAATAGTAATCTCCCCATAGGGCTTTTCAGAAACTATTTACAATAAAAAATAAATCTACTTAACACTAATATTTACAAATAAAATTGAAAACTAAATAAAATAATGGTTAAAAGTTTAAAAGAAGTTGATCCCTAAGCTATGATTTAAAAGAGTACAGAGATTTAGCGTTTTTGATTTTAATATCAAGGCTGTTCCATAGGTTTACGGCTCTGTATGTGAATGTTCTTTGGCCTGCTGCGGTCCTGAACAGTGTTTTCTTTTTTGCTCGTTTTAAGGTTACCGTATACTTTCAGCGGTGTTTCCAGGCTAAAGATGTAGTGCGTCAAGAATATTTCGCACAAACATTTTCCGCCTCCGGGCTCGCCTCTTCTCATATCTTATCCCAACCTGGGGCGTTTGGGAGTGGGGGCTCCCGGTGGGAATTTATTACTATCTTTGGTCACTTTCTGTACGGGCTTGTGGTTTATGTTGTTGGTACACTTCATTCCTAGTTTTACTTGTCACTTTACTGTAAGAAAGTTAAATATACAAAACATTTGCCAAATATCCGAAGTATTAATTTAAAGGCGGTTTCTCAGTGCTTTGCACAAGTAACAAATCCTGACACAGACAAAGGGCGATTTGCAGTACCGTATTTTGCAATTTTTGAGCAGTGTATGATTATTGTGTAAACTTGGTGTCAGCTGTTAAAGTCAAATGCAAAACACTTTAGACGCACAAAAGAAAGCCTATAATTAGAAAAAAACGCTAAAGCGAATACTGGTTTGTCCAGACTGCAAAACCATCGGATTTATTATCTTAAATCGCTTATCGAAAGGTGTGAAGCGCAGAAAGCGTTGAACATCGCGCGCGCGACACACGCTCGTGATCTTTCGTTCCAAGACCGCGCGCGTTCTCAAACCCGACTGTTTTGCAGTGTGGGGTTTGTCAACCTAACATAGAATGATAATCCTTGCATTCTTGTCTTGGTTTTGTTTGTCAGGCACTACCCTATAAAGTGCAGCAGAAAGACAGATTGGCGCTTGCGTTAAAACAAAGTGATATGTTTCTTATTCCCAGGCTTTTCAAGTGCACAACACTCCAGAACAAAATGAGCATTGTCTAAAGAACTTTGACCTGACGGATTATCGTCAAGTGCTTAGCGACCTGGCCATACACATCTATCAGGATTTGGTGAAGTGCATTTGGGAAGCTGTTCAGCACATGATAGGTAGGATAGTTCTCTTACAATGTATTGGAAGGTCATCTTATTACGATTTGCCTTTCCTGAGCTTTACGACTCACTCTTTTTTCTCTGTATTAAAGAATATTGTTTTCCGGCTGAATATTCTAATTTTTCTGCCGATTTTAAGCTAAAAATTTTCTTGTGAATATTCTCAGATTAAAGCGTATGACATAAATTTCCTTTTTAAAATGTATTCGGGTTTCAGTAACAAGTGTTTGGCGTACAACTTCGTGCAGAAAGAAATGTTATTAGCATCAAACATACTAGCTTTGCTATGTAGAGAGTCGAAACTGTTTAGATGAAAATATATATTTGTATTGTATTTACAAATCAATTTTCAACACAAAAAATTATATTATATTTTTTTTCAAAATCTTAGCCTTGGGTTTATTCTTAAAATATTCTTAAAATTTCGCAAATTTCAGCCTCGATATTCGTAAAAAAATATGTTATTTTAGAAAAAAGTGTGTGTAGGCTGAGAAAGCAAACATGTTTCTTAATGAGGGCATAAAGTTTCCCTACCTCGAAAGGACGACGGGAGTGGTAAAATTGAGAAACCTTCTGTGTATGATTGTGCTAATTGTGATTGCAGTTCCTGGAATGCTTGAGTACGAATCAATTCCCGGCGTATCGAGTTCCAAACCATTTGGTGGTCGAAGTAAAGCTCACGCCGACATCACAGTCAAGTCCATCACGAAAATGGTGAGTTATTTCACCAGAAAAAAGGTCTCTGTATTTAGAGAAAACGCGGCCTAGCGTGTCCTCTTGGTTAAGTCTTGAATTAATTGACATCTTGTCGATTTTCAAAAATTTTCAGCCAATCAGAAGGCCGCACGTGTACTTTGCACGTGTGCACGTGATTAGTTAATTTTTCTTTAAGCCTACTTAGTTTTGTTTTTGTGTGTTTGTGTGTTGTGTAGTTTGCTATGTAAATGTTAAGTATACCTGACCTTTTTATAAATTATTGTAATAAAAACTAAGTATGGCTGCCCAATCTTGTTAGCCAATCGTGGTTATTCTGGGCAGCCATGCACTGTACTTTATTTTTTTTTGTTATTGTATTGTTAATTTTATTGAATGTATAGGGTGCAAATAAAGTAAAGTTGTTGTTGTAGTCTCAGATAAACTTGGTCTTGATTGGCTCAGCAAAAGCAAAACAATAAAAATTTGTCTTGAAATAATCAAAGCTTTTCCGATTGTTACTGGTACGGGTATCATGGCGCAGTTGTACAGATGCTCATTTTAATGACTTCTTAAACAAGTAAGTGTGTGGACGTAGATTTAGTGTGTAACTTTGTTTTTCAGCTGTCAAATTTCCTTGCTATACTCAACGCTCATTGTGTGGATCCTGAAATTATCAAACAAGTTTTCAGACAGGTTAGACCGGTTTAATTTGTTTCTTGCTTGTTTGATTTTTGTCGTTGTTTATGTTGTCGTTGTTGGTATTATAGTTGTTGTCAGTATCGTGTTTGGTTGTACATTTCTTTTCAGCAGTAAGCTGATTGACAGGCGTATTAAAAAATACAGTCAAGCAAAATGTCAAACCAATGTTGTCGCATACAGAAGAAGTCAGATCACAGTGAAGTTATGCATCTGTAAACCCAACAACGCTTTATTAAAGAACACGTCTAGTAATCTGAGAATATTTCAGTGCGTCCAATGCAATTTCCACGTCGCTGAATACCAACAATATCACGATGAACCAGTAGTCACTCGCGAACATCGAACATGAGAAATAAAATGTCCTCATGTAAGAACAAAGTCTAAGGTCACATCAGGATTGTAAGGCGTCTCGTTACCCAGTTGGCGCCTGTTGTGAGGGCGGAACACGTGAGTGTTGTCGCTTAGCGGATGTTAAAAACAACAGACACTTTCAAACCATCAGCCTTTAAAGCCCGGGGGGGGGGGGGTACTCCGGCTTGTTAATGACGGGGATGATCGAAGGATTTTTGGGTTGAAATTTTCGATTCCGGGATTTTTAGGTTGTAAAATTTGGCAAGTATTTGTTTGGGTGACTTGAGGGAGTACCCCCGGAGTACCCCCCCCCCCCCCTGGGCTTTAAAGCAGTCGTGGTCACCTGCGAGAGGGTTCCGACTACAGCAATTTGACAAGCAAAATGTTGCAATTCAATCATACAACCCCACCTACTCTCTTCTCGTAGAGACAAGAGTGACACCTTATTCAACACCTTTAATTTTACTATTGTTGTTGTTTTCTTCTCTGTACCCATGTTTCTTTGTTTGTTTGTGTTTATTTCTAAATATATTTCGACCTTTTTTCCTTCAAAGCAACAGAACAGCCAGCTAATTCGAGTAGCTCACATAGCTATTATGGGTGGAAATTTACTAGGGTTTTTAGGCCCTTTAACTCCTGTACTAAAATCTGTGTAAACCGAAGTAAATAAACATGTGCCGGTTGTTGTTGTTGTTGTTAGTGGTATTTTGGGGGGGGGGTTGTACAGAGCGGTTCAACTGTAATTTCTCTCTGCTCACTATTTCAGCTGTTTTATTATATTGGCGCGAACATGATGAACAATCTGCTGTTAAGGAAAGACATGTGCCACTGGTCCAGAGGAATGCAGATCAGGTGACCAGTAATAGTTAACTCTCTTAACATATATTAGAATTTACGTTAAGGTAGGGTAATTTTTATTTTTTTTTTTTTTTTGGCGGGGGGGAGAGAAATATGAAATATTGAAGATTTAATGTGATTTAAAATAAGAAATTTTTAGTTAAAAATCGGTGACAACCTGGAGTGCTCTTACGTGGGGGTCAACTGTCTGTTATGAGTAGGGCACGCCGACATCCGATATTCTCCAGTCTTTTCGAAGTGAAAAGCCGGAACAACAACAACAGGACAACCAACTTATCATAACACCGTCTGGTGGTGTTTCTTTCTTCATTCCCTTCTTTAAATCTTTAAAAAATTTCATTCAAATTCAGCTATACCCCCCCCCCCCCCCCACCCCCTTAAAGAGAAGTGGATTATTAGAAAGAACGTAAAACCAGCCCTACAACTGAGGTTTTGTATTTTGTTTTGTAACAGATTTAACCTTAGTCAGCTAGAAGACTGGGTCCGCTTGAATCAGCTGGAGGGCAGCGGTATCGTGGAAGCCTTGGAGAACGTCATACAAGCGACACAATTACTCCAGGTCAACAAGAAGACGCTGGAAGACGTGGATGCGATTTGCGAGGTCTGCAGTTCTCTTAACACGCTGCAGGTAAGACTTTTTTGGATTTTTAAAGCTTTTTGGCTTACAATTTGGAGGTCATCTTTTATTAAAGCCAAAAATAAACATTCAGGGCAAAGTGATCAACACATCGGGTGATTTTCTGCAATCTTCGGGGGACTCTTAGAGATATTTAGTGATCATTCGATATGTTTCGAAAATCCTGGAACGGAAATGTGGCTTCGGGTTATCGGTAATCTTAAGGATTTTTAGCAAAAAATAAATAAAAATGCTAAGCTTTAAAGCCAATCAAATTCAGTCACTTTACCTTCTTACGCTGTACCTTATTATAGGAAATTAACGCTCCCGTAAATAAAGGTCTTTAAAATTAACGCGACTTGGAGGGAAAAGTTCTTTAGAATAAAGGAATTTAACACGAGGGACGGGGCAAAATTTTAAAATGAAAAAAAAAACCGCGATTTTTGATGTTTCTTGAGATATCAAGAATAAATAATAGCAAGAATAAACTGAAAATATTGCAGATGACAAATGTTTAAAAGGCTTTTATACTGAAAAAGACTAAAAAATAGTGCATAGAAAATGGAGGGTTTGTTATTTTCTAGTTTCTATATGTGTCCAGTATCCACTATTTGGAATGAAATTAAGGTCTTGGAAATTTACGCTCCACTTAAATAATGTTGCGGAAATTTACGCTCACAAAAAACTAACGTTCATTTTCTATATGGTAAATGAAAGGTGCTAAGTTCGGATGTTATTTACATTTCAGGTTCAAAAGATTCTGTCAATGTACACACCAGCTAATGAATACGAGGCTAGAGTACCTTCATCTGTAATCCGTGCCGTGGTGGATCGAGGACATAACAAGACAGAGCCTATGTACCTGATGAATGATACAGCTTATATGTATCCCTTCACACTGCCCTTCACTCCTTCAGCAGTGTCTTTAGAATCCCTCACCATCCCTGAAAATCTCAACCTTGACTTTCTGAAGGTGGTGTAAATTACGTGAAAAATTCACTCACCGTTAAGTACCTCTGTTAGTTGGTAGCTTACTGTGGTCGGGGTTGGGGCGGAGGTTGGGGGGAGGGGGAGGGGTTGTTGAACAGGTTTTCTGATTGGTTTATATCGAAGATGGCCTGACAATTTCTGGCCACTCAGCTCGAAATTAATTTTGTCTGATTCATCCAAATTCGTTGTCAAATCTGATTGTCTTATGCAACTAACTGGGCCTGTATAGTGGCAGAACATTGATCTGCAAGTTCTATCATTTTTTTCCGTGAACAATAAGTTTGGTTTTCTTGCAGAGTTCTCCTGATTCGTCGTTCGCTCTTTTAGGTTATTTTGAAATCAAAAAGTGTTTTCAACCATTGAAATATAAAATCACCGTTGGACCGTTCTGTCACATAATTGAACGGTAGTACCTCATGATTTGGTCTGCTTCGTTTCATGCGAAGGACGTGAAAAAGATGTCATTTAATCTAATATATATTATAGAGAAGGCCACTGGCGGCCTTTAAAGTTTAGGAACAAGTATTTACCAAAAGTATATTGTATAAAAGAAAATCGACTGAAAAATCGCTGAAGTATAAAACGGGAGTCTTGGGTAATTAGTTATATATAAAATGGTCTCGTTAGGTGCAATTAATTACAATTTAGATACTACATTTATAGATACTTACAAGTTTATCTTGTGAATAGTACGTCCTAATATTGTGAATGACTAAATAGCCAATGTATTGGTAAAACAAGCTACTCCTTTGAGGAGTTTATGTAGCGAAAAGCAGAAAGGCCAAACCGGGGGGAGGGGGGGGGGGAGGGTGTCTGCATTTACTGGCGAGGGGCTGTGGTGCGACTGTTAACACCACCGGTGATGTGTGCTCTAATTAAAAGGCTTGCTGGATTGATTGTAGCAAAGTGGGAAACAAGGTGCATATTAGGTTACATATTTGTCAACTGTTTTATCTCACACTTATTCCATTGATTATTTTTATGAGCAATTTATAGGTAACCAAGTCTTTCTTGTAGTGCATTGCAGTAAATCTGTAACAGAAATGAGTTAGATTTCTCCATTGCATGAACTATTGTAACTTGATTTATTTGACAGAATTTAATTTTTTTGTTGTGCAGTATTCTAATTTTTTTTGTTTTTTTATTTCTCAGTGTTTTGTTGAAGTTTTTCTGTTTAATGAAAATGTATTAAATTTAAATTTTTCATATTAATAATTTGCTTATTAACTAAGCCGTTTCTTTTAACTTTGACGGTATTTTGTAACTCTGTTTCCTTTTGTACTTTTTTTTGTTTATCTAAAACTGGAATATGTTTAGCAATTAAACAATGTTAACGAAAAGTGATTTTTTTACATCAAAAATGAAAGCGGATTATTCTGTGAATATAACCAATAAGTTAGTACAATATGGAAGTTAAGAATGGAAGGAGAATTTTTTTAAAATTGTTAACTTATGAATCGACATTGCGTGACCGGTCTTGTCTCCTTCTGACGTCACGCAAAAGGAAACGTTTATTGCGTGACGGAGGCATTGTAGGTCACAAACAATATTTTAATGAATTGTGGTGACTGATCAGTATTTAATTAAGGTTTTGAATTCCTCGCTAAAAGCTCTCTGCATTTAAGCTCAAGATGAAAGTAACTTGTGACGGGTATATAGTTTCTCCTAACCTTTCAATACAAATTCAAGCATGCTAGTAAGAATTAGGAAGTAATCTACATATATATTATCTCATTCTCCCAAACGTTACTGATGAAATATAGGAAGACAAGAAAGGAGAATTTGCATTTTGACATCAGAGCTTTGAGGGTAAATGAGTCTTTGAGGAGAGACAAATAGCTTGCAGTGTATGTATAGAGGCTGTTGGTTATTTAATGATCATTAACCAGCATGAAAATAAATGTATTTTTATAGAACTGACTTTGTTTCTTGCTTTGTTTGTTGCTGGGTAAAGTACTCTTTCGGTGGATTACGTGTCTCTTATGTGGATGGCATAAGCGGAAGCGAAAGGGGCTCCATACGCATGGGCAGTACCTTTAAATTATAATGAACATGGTGTAAACCAGCCTTCAACGACCTTCTACCTAATGTACCGCCGCCTGGTTAGCGGACCAACACTCAGGGTCTTAAAATAACTGAGGAGAATGTGCTGCCCTTTTTAGCGAAGCTCCTTAGAGCGTAGCCCCATAGCCATAGAAAATTACAAGTAGAGGAACCATGTAGCTGAGTTTTCATGGTCATCATGGCTAGCGGCATGGTCCGCGGGCGCGTGCGCCGTACGACGAACAACGTACGTCGTGCAACGTGGCGGCCATGGTCATCCGAGATTTTTAAAGGTCTTAAACGAGGATTAGGGGCAAGACAAATATGGACAACGGGTAAAATTTCTCAGCGACACTACACAGCAAAACATCTGAGACATTTATTATCAAAATTGTTTGTCTTTTTTCATGTGTGAGTGTATCGAAGCCTCTATATATGCACCTTTACGCAAAAAATGTGGGTCTCGCTCGATTGCTACATGGTTAAATTTTAATTTTATTTGTCTTTTGTCGCATTTATTTTCCGTAACCGTAAAACGAGCAATTGACTTTATGGTCCTTTATCTTCTATCGACTGGATGATGTGGACGTTTCAGTTAGATCTAAACGAAGTTATGATTTGAAAGCGCGGAAAAATTTGTTGCGCGGTGTTCACTGTGTAGGGTGAATGAAATCGCCAGTAAAAGGAGAACTTTCCGAAATATTTCTCTCACGATGACCTAAAAAGTCATCTACAGTTTATTCCATGAAATTGTGAAAAACGAAAAATGTTAACGAGGAGATCCGAAATAATTGCGAATGATATTCCTTGTGCAAGTCTAGTTTGCTTTCTTTTTGTTGTTTGCGGTTGAATCTGCGGCTGTCATGCATCATCAAGAATACAATAAACTTTAGCTTAAATGATTGTGTTGAAACGAAGCTAACTACTGCATGGATCATGTCCGCTGAAGAAAAGGGACAGGACTTAATTTGATGCAAGGTAACAACCGGTACTGAATTGCTGAGCTGATTTTATAACAAAATGCTTTTACTTTCTGAACGCAGTTTCGAGAGATTCCGCCAGTGTCGGCAAGGTTTAGATCTTTCAGTAAATACTTTTGATACTTCGAATAACTTCGCTAAATGGCGTCGGAATGGCTTCAAATTCGGCGCAAGACACAAGTAAGCGACACATTAGAGGTAGGTAAACTTTATTTCAAAATAGATAGTTATTTACCCGATTTTAGAGAATCCGTGATTTTTCCATACATTCCTCTATATACACAAGCTGTCGCATACACCACGTATGTAGAGTCAGCCGCCCGAAGGGCTCCAAAAAAACAATCAAAAAGACGACTTTTGAGCTTGGGAAGCCTGTGAGCCAAGAAACAAGAAATTGCAAGCTCGCAAACCTCAAGCCAACGTCGTTCATTGGATCGCAAGAGTGAAAAAATCTTTAGCTTTAATACGGACTGTTTCTACTGTGGCAACGAAATTGATTTTGAGGAGCAAAAGAAAAAGCCAGGAGAAGTGTTCCGTGTGACAACCCTCGAGACAAGAGAGACTGTACTAGAGGCATGTTCTGAAAGGGGGGATTTTTGGGCTGAAGTGGTACAGGCGAGAATTTCAAATGTCTATGATTTGCCGGCCGCCGGTGTTGTTTACCATCAGCTATGCAGCGTCAACTTCAGGACCAAAAAACAAATGCCAAAAGTATTCAGTGCCTCAGATCAGCCTGATAGTAAGAAAAGAAAAATCGGACGTCCACAAGATGAAGAAAAAAACGAAGCGTTTGTCAAAGTGGCGAGCTTTCTTAAGGAGAACGACGACGAACAAATTACTGTCATGGATCTAATGGATAAAATGGAGGAGTATCTTGGTGACTCGACTTCTGCCGCAAAGCCGCACCCATATGAAAGCAAGACTTCAGGAAAACTTTAAAAGTACGTACCGCATCAGCTGTTCTGCACAAATTTCACTCATAACAAAAGGATGTTGATCTGGATACGGAAAAATTAAGTATAATCTGAACTGCCTCAAGGTTGATCAAGAATGACATCAAATTGCATAAAACATCCATCGAAATCTACCCTTTGATCGAAAAAGAAGCTGCGAAAAGCGCTGAATTCCTCCCAGCCATGCTAAAGATGTTTTTGGAGGGTATTCTGGTTGGTAAAGATAACGGGAAGTTAGCATCAATTGGACGGGCTATCGTTTATAGGTGGTGCGACCAAGAGTGATTCTTGCGCCTTTACAAGTTAGTTTAGCAGTGCAGCTCCATCACAACTTCGCATCGCGATTTCTAATGGACACCCTTCATCGCCATGGCTTCTGGATTATGACAGAGAGTTTGTTCAGTACGTAGCTGACAATGTGGAACATAATCTACGAACCCTTGACGGTAAAGACACCTTTCATGGCATGGGCATGATTTGTACCATCACTCCAGCTGGCACTAACCGAAAAAGAAGCGTCCCGTCGAGTCCCGAGACGAAAGATTAGTCCTCAAGACATCTCAGCAGCTGGAAAAAAAGAAATACTGATACGCCCGCCATCTGAGCCAAGGCAATCCCAAGTGGAAATAGAGTACAATAACGTAGTTGTTGCAAATGTAGTAGTAGATCCCACAGCGAATTTGGACATACTTTGGAAGACGTTTCTGCTGTTTAACACCACACGCCCAGCATGGGCTGGAATGATGCAAGCTGTCCACCGGGGTAAATCAGGGGACCTGAACCCAAGCGACGTCACATGTATTTCCTCCACTCTAAAAATTTGTGTCTGAACATGCGCGGCGCCACAACATCGCTAACCCCATCGTCACATTTGACCAGCCCCTTTGGTGGAAGGTGTTCCACATCATCAGCACCGAACCAGCTAACAGTGACTTAGGAGCCTTTCACACGCAAATAAGCTTCCTTGGTAGCATTGGTCATCCTATGGAAGGATCAGGGTAGAGGGAAGTTCTGAAGTTAATATATGCGTCAAACGCAGTTGACCATATACTGACCGGCAAAATCATTGCACGCGCAGTCCGCGCGCACCTCATATAATGAGATTTATTTTGCTTACGGAATACTTTTTGATCAATTTTTTCTTCGGATGAAAGTTTTCAGGCATATTTGAAGTACATTTCATGGTTTTTGGATGAAATGAATGAAATTCTGGCCATAAACAAGCATAATAACAGAATTTCTGTTTTTAGCCTCGTTTTCATGTTACGCAAAAGCACGACTTAGAATCCGTTAAATTTTCGAGATGTTCCCATGCATGGATCCTTTGGGACTTTTAGTATGTTGATCTAGGGACTTATTCGAAATGATTGGCGGTAAGAAAGCTTCTGTTGCAATAAGTTGCAGGTCCAACCACAAAATGACTGGACTATTAATTCTTGCGTTAAGATGATGTTTTAAAGCATTTAATTATGACGTCATTGTCCAAATAAGGAATTTTCTTTCCTTTAGCTATTTTAAGCATAATTCATCCAGAAATTTGTTCAAAACATTATTAGTATACTGTAAAAATGACTTTAAGAATTTTCTGATAGTTTTTATACCGTGTCATTAAAGATGTGAATATTGTTCATCGTGGTGTAAGATAGGTAATGAACGTTTATTCGTTTGTCTCACGATAGAATCGCTTTGAGATGTTGATCGCGACGTTTCGACTGACGTTTCGTCTTCATCAGGCGATGAGGTCGATGCACGTTGGTTCGCTGTGATTGGTGCATTTCGATCCTCATTATTATTCCGACTAACAGATGATGTTCCCACAGAGGTCCGCTTTGTAGTTGAACGGCTGTTATGCTTTCTGATCGTAGGTATCCATGCTTCAGCAATTTCAATTCCGCTATCTCTATTGATGTTATTAGAATGAAGTCTTATTTGGATAGCCTCTTTGACCCTGCGTGTGTATCGGTGAGGGTCACGATCGATAAACTTGACTTGATTCCATAAAGGAATATGCCGCGTTTCGTTTGCGTGCTCCGAAACTGCGGAGGTTTGTGTATGAGCAAGCCTTATGTCTCTGTCGTGTTCTTTTATCCGGCATGTACTAAAACCCGAAACAACGAAACGAAACCACCGAAACGAAACGACCGAAACGAAACCGCTGAAACAACCGAAACGGTCGAAACGAGCAAAACGAAACAAAATTACCGAAACAAGCAAAACTTCAATATTTTAGCCACTTACCGTATTATACAATCAGGTTAGCCTACTATACACTCCGGTTAGCCTACTATTCGCTCTGGTTAGCCTACTATACACTTCTGTTAGCCTACTACACACTCCGGTTAGCCTACGTTTCACTTAGGCTAGCCTACTTTGCACTCCGGTTAGCCTGTTTACGGTTAGCTCTCAATTATTGTAATGGGTTTTGTTTGTTTTGGTGATTTAGTTTAGTTTCGTTTCGCTCGTTTCGGCCGTTTCGGTTGTTTCGGCGGTTTCGTTTCGCTCGTTTCGGTCGTTTCGTTTCGGTGGTTTCGTTTCGTTGTTTCGGGTTTTAGTACATGCCCTTTTATCCTGTCTTGCATCGCTCTCCCTGTTTCCCCTATATATACTTTGCCGCATTCACATGGAATTTTGTATACAACACCATCTTGTTTGTCTGGTTCTAGGGCGTCTTTCGGTCGTACTAAGTAAGACCGAAGAGTTGTGTCAGATTTAAAGACGGTGCGAACGCCTTGTTCTTGTAGGCAGCGGCGAAGAACCTCTGATACACCTTTGATATAGGGTAAAACCGCAGTAGGTTTAAATTCCTGCGTGGGTTCGTTGTTGGCTCTTATTCTTGTGGTCTTAGGCTGCATTCATTATGTATGCTACAGGGGGGGGGGGGGGAGGGGGGGCAGAGGATTTTTTTTTTCAGCGGCTCGTTTTTTTATATCCCCCCCAAGGTCCATACAAATTTTCATAATCCCCCTATGCAATCAGCCGAAAAATGAATACCCCCCCCCCCTCTTCCCTCACAAGAAATATCAAAATATATATCTGTATAATAGTACACTACCTTATTATAGGAATATAACGAAGCATTTTAACAACGCGAACAAAATTAACGCGAATTTTCGCGTTAAAAACATGTATTGTTAATTTTCTATAATAAGGTATATATGTTTGAGATTTCAAGAGACATGTTTAATAACAACATCAAGAGAGTTTTGACAGTTTATGTCATACCTATTCCAGCCAGTCTAAGTAGCGCAAATTAGGTATACAGCTGTAGATAGCCTGCCAGCTCGTGTACGAGTACTACCAGGAGTATTGACAGGAGTAGTATAGTGATTGGGGGTACGAGACCAAAAAAAAATATTTTTTTGGATCTCTTACACCCCAATCACTATACTACTCCAGTGCTGGATACAAAAATGGAAATCAAATCTCAGATCCGAAAACTGATCAAATCTCAGATCCGAAAACTGAACAAATATCAGAACAAAAAATAGAATCAAACATGGAATCAAAAATGAAATCAAAAATGAAATCAAATATTGGATCCAAAACTGAAATTCAAACCCTAGAAAAACAAGCCTGTAAAACCAAGCCTGAAAAACCAACCCTAACTCAACCCTTGATTCAAAGTAAAAAAAACTTCTTATACTCTTTTTATAATTTTGAAATCAAGGTGCGTTTAAACAAGCCTGAAATTGTAAAATGAAAACAAATATTGGAATTGTATATGAAAACAAATATTGGAATTATAAATGAAAACAAATAGTAAATGATAAAAATTATTGTTTGATATTATAATGCCCGTATGCATAACTGGTTTTACCATCGTCAAGTATATATCTTTTGTCATCAAAACAGCTGAGTGATACTTTATTGATTTCATAGCTGTCGAGTTGATGATTTTGACTCCTAATGGTTTTCATTTTATGATGCATTTGCTTGTTATTGAATAGTGTTTCTTTATAGTTCTGATGTGTGATGTTTTGCTTTATGACATTCTTCTTTATTCCTTTGGCGGTCTTTCCTACTTTCTTATCGTCTTTTATATAGCTATACATTTTAGAACGCAAACCGACGAATTCATTGATAGGCACTCCTAAAGCTTCATCTTTAAACTTACCAATTACCTTTTTATAAGTATTATCATAAAACGGTGAGCTTGCAGGATAGTCACTGTTATCGAACTTATCCCTATCATTCCAAAAATCTTGATATACATCTTCAGCTTCAATCTCATAGGTAAGGCTGTCTGTGTCAGTAAAAAGCAACTTTGCTTTATTTTCATATTTCTTTTTGATATAATTATAATGGAAATCATACATCAATGTTTTGCTTAGATCTAAGATACACATACCCACATATGCCGGCCTGTTTAAAGTAAGTGTTTCTTTGATCTTATGCACTGCTACGAGGTCTTCATTGAATATTTTGTTACTGACATAAGTCGGTTTACTTGTTAGCTTTAATAGCTTATTTGTATTAGTTACCAATCTGACATCAACTCGCTTTCTCAAATTTTCCATGGTTTTACCGAATATACTGTTATTCATTAGTTTGAAGAAGTCTTTTTCAAAAGCATTTTTAGCATTGGTGCGTTTTAGAGTATTGAAATCGATATATTCCTTCAACCAAGGTGATTGATTAAACTCGAGAACTCGATGGACTTTTGTGAGCTTTAATCCAAGATCTAAATACAACTGAAGGTTCCTATAATGTAGTACATACTTTTCTTTATTGTTTAATGTTGGTATCAGCTTATGAACAAGACCTGTTGAAATTTTGTATTTGTCAGCGATGTCTTTACAATAATCAGACAACATATTTTTTGTTGCTTTTACCTTTTCTGCTCCCAATGGGTAGTCGTTATGAATGTCATGCAATTCTTTTGGATACTCTAAATCTGCTTCTATTATTAATCCCTTTTTACTATTATCATTATACTGAGCTAAGTTGATCTTATCAATCTCTTTCTGTTTTAACCATTTGAATCCACCTGTTGGTAAATATTGACTCATTGCCCAGCCATACAAGTTGTTCGCATCGAGGTACATGATATACTTAGAGGGAGCTTTTTTATCATAATCCTTCATATATTTATTGTTTGCTTTACTATATCGATTTGCTATATAACTAATACCTCCTCTCATTCCTTTTTCTATGAATTGGTACATATTTACATCAGTCATTAGCTCTAATTTTATATCAGTCATTTTAAGCATAGCATCCCACGATAAACTCGGACTTGTAAAGTAATGACATGGATCAAGTTTATAAAATTCTAAGCATGTTTTTCTAAAGCTTTCAAACACATCAGCAAGCAATAGGACATCTGATTTTAGATATAAATCATGGTACTCACCCATATTATTAATCTTAAACATTTTCCACACATTTTTAACATGTTGATAGTCTTCATCACTGATATGCTCATTATTCAATATGCTGTAGAAGTCTTCTTTTTTGGGTAGTTTTTCATTAAATTTATCAAAGCTATCCATATAATCATAACAATATACACCTTTTCTTGACATGAGATTTAGCTTTTCACCTTTGAATATTTCAGAAGTATATTTTAGTGATTCTTTTGGTAGATTACTTACTAATTTATCAAGACTAGAACTCATAAACTGAAAACTATCTAAAAAGGTTAAATGATTACCAAGCATGAAGGCCATATACTTTTCCATATTATTGGGTATAGCATTGATTTTCATCTCTTTGATCTCTCCTTTTTTGTTTTTGTATGTATGTTTCTTAACAATAGCTCCAATCTCTTGCATAATAAAATGGCTGTCATAACCCCGAAGATTGTGAAAGATGACTGGTATCTTTATCTTATCAGGCTCTATTCTCAATTTAAGATTACATTCTTGATGAGCTGATCCGCGAAATTTACCTGTGATATGGCAATGATCTCTCACTCGTATATCATCATCATTATACACTTTATCACAGATATAACATACTTTTGCTTGTTGAAATTCTTCTTCTTCATCTTTAGTCATCTTTAATGGTTTTTTGAAGAATTTTCGCATAGTCTTTTTGCAATATTTAACTTCATCTAACATGGCTTCCATGAATTTATAAACAGCTTTTTCTCCTCTGTATATTTGAACAGTTTTTGAATATTTATCATCAAGGCAACAAACAACTTTATAACCATATCCACAGTCTGTATGCTTTTGGTATGCCTCTGTATATGATTTATCATCATTACGTTTGCATCCAGATACCTTGTATAATAAACTTTCAAAATCAGCATATATAACGAATGGAACTTTTTGCTGTTTATGGTAGTTGTTGAATTTTAGTATATTATTGTCTTTTGTTGGCATTTTAATAGCTTGAGTTCCGTTTACTTGTATACAGTTTTCCTTATGATCGTTCAATACTCTTTCAGAACTGAAGCACTGCAGACAATGCATACAGAAGTGTTTCCTTTCTTTATGTTTTGTTTGATTGTACATGAATTTGTTAAAATCTTTAATCAACACATAATGATTGTTTTCATTTTCAGTTATCAATAATAAATTCATCTCTTTATCATATTTTTCTTTTGAAATAAAGATGGGAAATGGCTGTTTGTCTTCATAACCGAATACATTGATATTGATTTCATTCTGTTTCTCGATTTTGTTAAACTGCTTTATATTCACGGGAAAATTAATTCCATCGTAATTTAACTTTTCAACATATGCCTTATCAGATTTTTTAATCCTTTGAGGGTATTTATCTTGCGGATTTAAGCATCTGATATGACACCAACAAAAGCACTCATTATCCTCATTTTTCATGTTAATCAATCCTTTTGAACTATTTCTAAGTTCTGGTGGTAGCTGAATATAGGAGGAGCCTTTTATTGGTTCATATTTTACTATATTAATATAATGACCATCAACTGATTCAATAGTCCATCCTGAACCTTGACTAACCCATTCAGCTACGAAATTTAATATCATTTGTTTAGATGCTTGTAGTGATTCTTCGATCTCTTGATTATTAATTATGGTCTGTGCTTTACTGTTGAAATAAGCGGTTTTATATATTACACTATCTTCAAACATTTTAGTGAATTTTACCTTAAGAGTTTCAGCAAATTTGAGTCCTTTCATGGCTGATAGTTCTTTTATGATATGATATTCAACAGCTTTCCTTGTGTTTTGTAGTTGTAATAACGGGTCTTTGTTGTGTTTTATACCAATTTCGAAAGACTTTGTGTAGCCTTTTAGAGCTCTGCTGACTTGTTCTATTTTAGTCCTTGGTAATGGAACTGGTTTTTTTGGTTTTATAGTCCTAGGCTTTGGTGTAGGCCTATAATCATCTCTAAATTTAAGTGGTGGTTGAATGATATTTTCCTCATAATCATCAATCATCTGTTTAACACTCTTACGAGGAGTTGGGATTGGTGGCCTAGGTTTGTAAACTTTAGGTTGGTTTGCTTTTAGTGATAATATCATTTTTATAAGATCGGTTTTCGATAGCTTAGCTAGATCTGATTCGTTCATATTATTAGATGAGATATTTTTATTTTCCATTTTTTATACTATATGAAATTATTATTTCTTTAAGTGTCTTATAGTAAAATTATTTTTTTTATTTTTATAAGATCGGTTTTCGATAGCTTAGCTAGATCTGATTTGTTCATATTATTAGATAAGATAATTTTATTTTCCATTGTGTATTGTTATTTTCAATTATTTCAAATCTATCATCATCTTCTATTGCTTTGAAAACAGCATTTTTGAAATGTTTTTTTGACTTCAAATGTGTCCATTTAGCTGCTAATGAACTATCGTAATTACATATATCGCATTTCCATCGTTTATTTAACATATACTTAGTCTTTGAATTTTTGATAGCGTTTATTCTATCAGCGTCGTTATCATACTTTAAATTTCTTCCCATTTTCTCTTATTATACTATAAATGATATTTCTTTATATCTTTTACTATAAATATATTGTGCGTTTAAAAATAACTAGTAATAAAATATTATTGGTTGTCATCAACAACAATAACAGTATCATATCAATACTGTGTAACCAGCCTTATAGCCTTCTTCAATATATGTTACATAACTTGTCTTTATATATGTGACTGTTATAGTGCGTTTAGATATAAACAGATAATTATTTTCTTTAATATATATATAGAATGACTGATATAACATTAAATATCAAACACCTTTTAGAATCTGATCAAAGCTCGAATGATATAGCCTTCATTAATAAAATGTATTGTATTCAGAGCATCCTTAAAACAAATATTTGTATTATTAAAATGCTATCTTCAGACCTGAATAGCAGATCTGAAATATCAAATGAAGACAAAAATCATGTACGTTTAAAGTGTATACCTGAAGACCAGAAAAGACGACGTGGAAGACCTCGTAAAGATCAACATTAAATAAATAATTATTCAGTTTACGGTTTTAGCCATAAGTTATAAATGATTAATGACTAAACCATTGACCGAAAAAACCTGCTGACGCGTCAGCAGGTATTTTAATCTGGTGTGATTTCTATTGACCAATCATATTTCAACAAATTTTACTCAAAAAGTTTACACAAAAGTTTACACAAAAGTTTACACAAAAGTTTACTCAAAAGTTTACTCAAAAAGTTTATTCTGAAATTTACTGCCAAACACAGCTGTGCCGTGAAGTTATGTGTGTTATATATATAATGGTTTGTAATTCTGAAATCCACGATGAATTAAAAAATTTAAAAGAACCTATATGCCCTTTCTGTGATCAACTATTGATAAAAGGTATCAAGGATGCTGAGCAATGCTGTAGTAAGCAGGATATAGAAAATATAAATGGTATGGATGTCTGTCTAAATTGCGGTTTGGTTAATAGTTATGATTATGTCAGTGAGTACATTGATTTTTATGAAAATATGCATAGAATACGGCGAGAATCGGTATATCATCGGAAGTATCACGTTGAGAATGTTTTAAACGATTTATGTATTAAAAATAGGGTACAATTGACTAGTGATCAAAGGAATCGAATTTATAAAGTGTTTGATATTATCGAATCCGGCGCTATTCCTGTTGTAAACAAAGGTAGAAAAAGACTTATATCAACCAAATTCATAATTAAACAGCTTTTTTTGATGATGAATCTACCTTGTGAATTTATCAAAATTAGCAAAAGCAAGAAAACGTTAGCCTATTATCGATTGTATTGGAATGAGATTTTGTCATTAAATTTTGGCGAAATAAATCGGATCATCCAATAAATTTCTTATCATATTTTCGTAGGTACTTGTCGATTATCGGACAGGTATCCGTCACATAATCGTCAATGTTTTTCATTGAAATTATGACGCTAGACGGATTGTAATCACCGCATCTCATCGTGTTTTTAATTGAGTTGAGTAAATGCTGGTAGCTCTGATATGCATATGTACTATTTTGAATTTTTAAATCGAGATTTTGATGATGCATCCAGCCTTGTATTAAAAGCGCTATTGTACTAATTGCAACCAAACTAACACCTCCTGTAGCAATACTTGATGAAATGGAGCCGGATGCAAAGAGAATAGACAATGAATTCCCTAATAATTTCCATTTTTTGAAACGTTTAACAGCCTGCTTATAAGCCCAACATTTTCGATGATATGTTTGATAATAAGCTTTCAATTCTATAATTTGTTCTTCAGTCAGTTCGCTTGATATATGGTTCCATGTAAATATGCATTTTCGATGTTTAGTCATATATATTAGTTATATATGATTTTTTTGTTTTATCATTTTGTCATTTTAGCATTGCGCTTGTTCTTTATTGTGTAATACAGCTTCCTTATGTTTTGAATTAATCTCTCAATAGAATCAATAATATTGCTAACCAATTTCACTGTTTTCATATAATTTAATTAGATAAAATCGTTGGAGTTAGATAATTTATTCGAAGAATACAGCCTTTGTTTTATCTAAATATTGGATTTTATGATACTCTCTACCGTTTATCGGATATGCAGTTTTACTAAAAGCGATTCTTTGTACATAGTAATCTGAACTGATTTTAATGTTGGATGCATTGATATTAAACCCAGACAATGTTTGATCAATACTCATAGCATTATTGCAAACAGCGATTCTAAATTGATTTCCTATTTTAGTATACCAGAGATTCAAATATTTATCAAAATATGTTCCTCTTATTTGCTCTTTATATGAATCTAGATCATAATCGATGAATAGCTTATTATGCTCAACTTTAACCCACGGAAAACTAAAACTATCACCCTCGATAAATTCAATTTTAATCCTTTTATTATCACTGGGCTTATAGTCATATTTAAATGCCATATATATAGTCCAGTCATTGGATTCAGTGATATTTTCATTTAAATTAATTTCGAAACCACTCATAAAGCCGTTTTTTGGATTAAAATCTTCTAACAATTTTGTGGGATTAAAGACAAGACCATTATTTAATCCCTGAATTACCGCTCCGTTTGCATCTGACATGATGAATTCAGATGGATCCGTTAGATCATAAAAATACTCGAAAATTTTATGGTAATAGCTGATGTTTCTTTTCTTATCCATTTTTAATTCAAGATCAGACTTCAAATTGTCCCGAAAATTTTTTAACTGTTCAAAATTAACAGCTTGGTCATTAGTAGTAGCTGGTTTAATACCATAAATAGCCTTTGTTTTCATATCAATCGATGCATTGAAAGCTATTCTATCATTTTCAACATAATATAGCTGATCGTATATCCTAGGATCAACGTTACTCTGATAACCTTTTATTCCATAAATCACGATATATGTTTGTAATTTTGGGACATATGCGTTCCCTGATTTCATCTTTAAAACGATATCAACATAGAGATAATTATTTGGATGTTGTTGATATTTATTAATTTGTGCTATTGTTCGACTATATCCATCATAAACTCGCGTAGTTGATTTGTCGATGTTGTCGATTGATGATACAATATCGATATCTAGACTATCATGATCTACTTCAGCTGGAAAAAATAGCTCGAAAACCATTGTGTATCGATTGATTGGTAAACTATATACATTGATACCTAATCTGCTTGAGTAGTAGCCTTTATTGTTGTCAAGTACCAGCTTACTGTCTACAACTTTCGTATTGATCTTATGGTATGAATTCGGATGATCGATTAAACTGCCTAACTCGATATCATTCTCTTCACTAAGTTGATTATTACTGTCAATCATTATATTATTGAAAACGTTTCCTTTATCAATAGAGGTAATATGTGAACTGTCAACATACAATTTATTTACAGCATCTGCATTCTTTTTCGGCTCTTTTAAATTATTAATGGTATGGCCATTCATATCGAGATCAGCTAACATTTTTTTACTACCGTCTATATCAAGCTTAGTATGAAGGTTATAAGCTAGGGCTGTAGTTATAGACTTGTTTGCAAATTTGCTGTCAACGTATTGTTTATCAGCCTTTGTTTGAATGCTTTTAGCCATAGCTGTACCAGTGATTTTTTTCAAATATGTATTGTCGGTATATGTTTTATCGGCTTTAAGCGCGTCTCTGGAGTCAATATATTCTTTATTCATCACGTTAGACATATTGCTATAACCTTGATCGAAATTAGGTACATTTAAAATGCTGTTAAACGTTTGTTCATTATTGGTACTAAGGTCGGCTTTATCAGCGAGTTTGTTATTGAGTTCTGCTTTGACTTTATTGTCTTCTAATTTTACGTATTCAACATTCGGTATTGATAAGTCGTTATACAACCCATCATAGTAAGCTTCAGTGTTCTGAAGTGAAAGTCCAACACAATCAAAAGTAGTTTCATCTCTATTTTTTTTAAACAAAATTGATTAATATATCTCTTATTAATAGCACTACCCAAGTCTTTTGCATATGAATCATAATCAGCATCCACTGCAACGTCATCTTGTGTCTTTAACCCGAATATTTTCTTTTTGTCCATATAATAGTTACCATGGCTAGTCAATTTAAAACCAATTGCAGGTTTTGCACTTTGAGAATATTTAGTTGATATAAAATCATTTTCATCATTAATGTAACCCATCTATGTTAATATATTAGATTATAATATAGATTCGTCGAAATTCTTTTTTACGGTATTTTTTTGTTTGTCAAGAAATAAAAACTCATATTTTTTGAGTTTATCAAACAAATTCGGCGATATCAGATTTTCTCTAGCAATCATCTGGAGGTTATTTTTTGTCGTGGGTGGATATAGAATCATATGAGAGCAATTTAACCGAATTTTTTGCGGAACATCATAGTAGCTTTGACTCAGATATATAGGGCTAATCTTATGATGTCG
This sequence comes from Oculina patagonica, assembly GCF_052425735.1. Classification (NCBI taxonomy): domain Eukaryota; kingdom Metazoa; phylum Cnidaria; class Anthozoa; order Scleractinia; family Oculinidae; genus Oculina; species Oculina patagonica. Next base: position 44,213,934 of record NC_135759.1, read on the forward strand.
ACCATCAGTAAAATGGTTAGCTATTTTATCTTGAATTTTATTGTTTGAATTCATCATATCGTCAAAAATAACAACTTTTCTGTTATCATCTTGATACTCATTTGTATTTTTTATATCATCTTCACCACCAACTTCGAGCACATCATAACCTACAAAACCAGATATTTCCTGCATCAACTTTATAAGATCTTGAATTTTATCTTGATGCTGATTAGGGGTAAAAATAAATATTTTATCATAAAAGACAAGCGGTTTTCTCAACATGAACATCATTAGGTTTGATTTACCGCAATTGCTACTACCCGCTACGAGCATTCTATAATCTTCGCTTATAAAATCGCATAACTTTCTCTCGGGCTTATTTGATGATTTTCTGTCATAATTTGGTATCTTCATTTATATTATTTAATTATATAATATGAAAGACTTCTGGAAGACTGATGAAAGACTGATGAAAGACCGATGAAAGACTTCTGGAAGACTGATGAAAGACTGATGAAAGACTTCTGGAAGACTGATGAAAGATTGATAATAATCTACACTAATATATATAAATGAGTCTATTAGCTTGGCAAAAAATTGCTAATCAAAAAGAAGAAGTTGAAAATCAAATCAAGAATATTAATAATCAAATAATGTCTTCAAAATTGGCAGATGAATTAGGACAAATCAAATTTACAAAAATGTTTAAACCAGTAACATCTCGTCTCGATACACAAATTGAAGCAACTAAAAAGTTGAATAATAAAGGGTTAAAAGAGCTTGACCCTCTTCCAGAATTTCCAATTGATGAAGATGAGGATGAAGATGAAATGCCAAATTATCCACCCCCGCCACCAATTAATGAAACTCAAACAGAAGATGAAGATGAATATGAAATGCCCGATTTTGATCCACCGCCACCCATTTATGAAGCTCAAACAGAAGATGAAGATGAAATGCCCGATTTTGATCCACCGCCCTCAATAGAACGAAAGAGAAAAGAATGGGTTCCTAGTTCGCTCAAAAAGGCTGATCAAAAGGAGTTAGATCGTCAAAGGGAATCTCTCGCCGAAGAAAGGCGTCAGGTTAGTGTTTTATTAGGCAAACTGAATAAAAGTGGTAAAAATATGATCAAATCTGGTAAATACAAAGGAAAATCATATAATGACCTGTTGGAAATAGATGAAGATTTTACAAACCAAATTAACAATATTGAAAACCAGTTGTTATTAACTAAGCAAAAAATACAACGTATGGAGTACAAACGGGTTCCTTTCTCAGCTTCGGATTTACAGGAAAAATCAAAAAAATTGAAAAAGACCCCCAAAAAAACTAAATATAAAAAAAAACCAACTATAGAGGAATCATTATTTGATAAGATAGATGCTATGAGAAGGGACACAGCGCCTGATTCTGATAGAGAAGACGATGAATGGGATGGTGGTGGTCTAGCCCATAATTATAAGGCTATTTATTACAGAGACCCTGAAAAACTTATTGAAAAACTGGATGTAATTTGCGGAAGCATTAACTCTGGGAATACGAGTTATGAATTAAAAAACCAAGGTATTACAATATTGGATGAACTGTTAAGAGTGAAAAGAATTACAAAGCGTCTATATGAAAAAATTTATAACAACTATTTTATCTAATTTAAATATATATAATGGAGAAGCATTTAATACTTAGTTCATTCAGGGCGAAAAGACAAGCCAATAATTATAATCAGAAAGCACATGATTTTACAATTTATCTTGACCAGCCTTTATTCCTTGATCCAAATAAAAATTATGAGATGGCACTAGACGAAATAATCAGTATGACGTATAGCTGGTATAATATTTCGGCTTCATTCACCAATAATAAGATTAGATATCGAAAAACAACAGGTAGTGATACAAGTTTTAAAGATATCGTTTTTCCAGATGGCATGTATTCATATAGTGACATTGATACTTTTTTAAAAAATACAACTGGTAAAGATGGTGATGATTATCCATTTTTAGTTACGTTTGATTTATCATTATTTAGAACAATAATAACCATACAGCAAAATTATGAATTAGATCTATCTGTATCAGACTTTAATATGATACTGGGTTTTGATAAGAAAATTTTATCAGCTGGAAGCAACATCAGTGATAAAATACCTGATTTAACAAGGAGCGTTGATATGATATGTATTCATTGTGATTTAACTCACCGATCATTGACAGATGAATCAAAAGATGTATTATTTTGTTTTAGTATCATAGCACAAGGAATTCGTAGATCTTTTCCTTTTACTATTGAACCGAGAAGGTTGAAATTTTCACCAATTAATAAAAATAGTATTGATTCAATCAGACTATATATAACCGATTCGTATAATCGTCCCATTGATTTAAATGAAATCGATACGGCGTTTCATATCGTTATCAAAGAGGTGAATTAATCTAAACTAATAATATAAAATGAATCGAGTATACGAATGGTCAAAATTTTATAACCCTAAAAAAGGTTTATATCAATATCGTCATAAAGGATCAGGTTTAATAACTAATGATTTAGAAAATATCGGACAATATGCTAAAAAAATGGTAAAATATCTCAATAAATCACCAATAATCAAAGCACAAAAGAAAAGTTTAAAATCCGTGTTAAATAGAAGTGAAAAAGCTGGTGATCTTATTTTGAAACGATTAGCACAATTGAAGTAAATTATCTAATCTAATAATATAAATGAGTTTCAGAAGCATAGAAAATGTTGAAAAAGTTGATTATCTCCGATTCAATCTGCAAACACCCATTATTCGACCTGCAAATGGGCTATATCAGGAAAAAACAGGGTATATATTCAATATGACTGATAGGTCTAGTTGGTTTGATTGGTATAATGGGTATTTTATCGTGAAATATAAACTTGAGAAAAAGGCTGATGGATCGAACATTGCGGTCAATGCTCTAGAAACACCTGCGCTAACGTCAACGATAAATGATAGTACCAGTATTATAAATCACATTATGATAACTTCAGGAGGTAAAAAACCTTACGATGGTAATGACATGCATAAAATCTGTTTCATAAAAGGATTGCTTGAATTTTCTGATGACTATAGCCGTACAGTAGCTACCAATTTCAATTGGTATCTCGACGATAGAGCTGTATTAGCTGGCGATTTAAGAACAGCCCCAAAAGTAGGAGCAATTAAAAGAGCTGAATTGTGTTCACAATCAAAAGACGTATACGCAATCATTCCGTTAAATAGGTTTTCAATTTTTCAAGAACTCCGCGATAAAATGATACCACCAATGCAAATCGAACTAAACATAACACTAAATGATGATAGAGAATTTATTTATAGAGTTGCTGGGGATGAAACACGATATGTTGTTCAAGATTTTCAGTTATGGCTACCGCGTTTAAACTTTACATCAGCAGGACAAAAATTAGTGAATAGTAGTTTTTTAACAGCAACAAAATGGACATATTTAAGAGAATTTATTAAACATTCATCGCCAACAACTGCTATTTCTGGGATATATCAAATTACACCAGCTATTAAAAATGCAAAACATGTTTTTGTATATCTGCAAAGAAACAAGTCAAATAATGAATTAGAAAACCCCTTTATTTTTGATACTTTTAAAATAAATGCGGGTGATAATGCATGTACACTATCTACCTGTCGATTGCAACTTGGAAATTCATATTTTACTCCAGAACTAGAGTATGATTGTGATTTTAAACCAAGATTATATAATGACATTCAAGAATATGCATTCAGAACCAACGACTACAATACAGGAACTCAGTTAAATTTACAAAATTATTCTGAATTATTTCCTGTTATCTATTTCGATTTAAGAAATCATAAGGAATCGGTTACTGATGATCCAAAACAGTTATTGTTTCATTACAGATTGAATGTACAAGCTACTGACGATTATATGATATACGCTGTAGTTCTTTATGAAGAAAAAATTGTAATTGACAAAATTGGGAATGAACTTATTTTTATGTAATATTTAATCTAACACTATTATATATAGAGCAAGACTATGAGCACAAAATATATTTCAGCATATATTCATTTAACAGAAGGCCAAATGAAAAAGCTAGCCAGAGCAATCAAAAATTCAAGTGAAGTGAGTTTATTGATTGATAAGCATCAGATCAAAAAGAAGGGTAATACTGAGTTATACCTTACAAAAAGACAAATAACACGGCACAATAAAGTAAAAAGTGAAGGAAAAGGCATTACACTGACTTTATCTAAAGCCCAAATAAGTAAAATGCGAAGGGATATGATTGGAAAAGGAATTCAAGTCACTCCCCCTCAAGGAGGGACAGGAATGCAAATAGAATACCCTTATTATTCACCACAAATCATTAGGAAGCAAAGACCAAAAAATGGTGGCAAAATCAAACTACCGACTAAAAGAGATGCATTATCTTATAGGAGTCCTCCAATTATTGGTTCGTGGGCTGAATATGATAAATTTCTTAAAGGCGGATTGGTGCTTCCAAAAAAAAAAAGATCTTGAAACCAAAAAAAAAGTAAGAAAGCCAACATTTATCAAAAAAGCTCTAAGTAACAATGATCTAATGAGATGGTGTAAGTATTTAAATATTAATATCACAGGGATATACAGCAGAGATGAACACATGCCTAAAAAACATAGCCCATGTATCATTAATTTAGACAGTTATGAAGGTGTTGGTAGCCACTGGGTTGCCTGTGTTCCTAGTGTTAAAAAAGACATATTGTGGTACTTTGATAGCTTCGGAATGCCATACCCAAATGAATTTAAAATGAGAGCTGAGAAAGATGGGATAAAACAAGTTTTGTATAATAACACACAATATCAGAATATCAAATCAGTACTTTGTGGGTATTATTGTATTTATTTCTTGCATCAAGCATTGGTTTATGATAGAAAGTATCATGATATATTAATGCAATTATCAATGACTGACACAATGTACAATGAACGTTTTATAAACAATTATTTTAAAAATATGTAAACATATTATATATGAAGTCGTATTGCGTGAAACAAAAGAAACAGACTGAATGCGTTTCAGGAAGTGCACGATTTGTTAAAACCAAAAATGGTCGAACTATGATGAAATGCACATGCGCCGAATGCGGGATCACTAAAACCCGTTTTGTAAGCGATAATAAAAAGACAAAGGGGCGAGGAGTTGGTGAAACGATTAACAAAAAGGTCGGCGAAAAGATTCCAGGGTTTCAACAGGCTCAAGACTTAGCATCGGCTATCATGGGTGCTACCGGAGGCAATAAAGATCTATTTAAAAAATATTGGCGCGGTGACTTTGCTAAAGGTATATTTAATAAAAAAAGCGGGATTCAGACATCTAATTTTTGGAAGCCCGCTGGAGCATATACAAATGAAAAATTTAATCCATCATGTAATTACACAGAATATAAAAACGGCAAATGGGTTAATCATTATTGTGATTAATATCTAACATATAATATATATGTGCCTGTCATACTGCGTTTCATGTAATAAAAAAACAAATTCAATCAATACTAAAAAAGTAAAAGCAAAGAATGGCCTACTTATGGAAAAATCAATTTGCTCAATCTGTAAAAACAAAAAGAGTAAATTCATCAAAGGTGAAGGTATCGATATCCATAAAGCTATTTTAAAAGTAGCACCAAAAAAGGGTTTTGTAATGCCTGGTCATCGGTATACAGGTCCTGGTAATCCTTTAGAGAAACAGGTAAAGTGGGATCAAAAAACAGGTAAAATACTGGAGATATATGAAAAACCAACAGGAGAAACAGATGCCGTCAGCATGCAACATGATGTAGATTACAGCGTATGTGCAAATAAATCCTCAAAAGATCAAGTAAAGTGTAAAAATAAAGCAGACAGGAAAATGGTTAAATCCTTAGACGCAATACCATGGAAAGACAGGCAATGGGGACATGCTTTGGCTCGAAATATAATAGCTGGTAAAACAAAAGTAGGTATGGGTATAAAAAAAAAGAAGTCAAAAAACGGAAAAGGCCGTCGAGTGAAGAAAGTTGGCAAAAAGAATTAGCTGATGAGTTACACAAACCAATAAAGCGTAACTTTACTCGACGGCGTGTTATAGTTAACCATATTGATGAAATATGGTGTTCGGATTTGGTCGAAATGCAACAGTTTAGTAAATGGAACAAGGGATATAGATATCTTCTCATGGTACTGGATGTTTTCAGTAAATATGGTTGGATAGTGCCTCTAAAAGACAAAAAAGGTGAAACTGTAACTAAAGCATTCAAAACAATATTCAAAGAGGGGCGTAAACCACAATATCTTTGGACTGATAAAGGGAAAGAGTATTACAATAAAAATATGAAGGAGCTTTTGGAAAAGAATGGTATAACACTATACTCAACCGAGAACGAAGAGAAGAGTAGTGTTTGTGAACGATGGAATAGGACAATTAAAACCCGAATGTGGAAACAATTCACTACTCAAGGTAATACGACGTACCTCGATATGCTACCCAAGCTGTTAAAACAGTATAATAATAACAAACACTCAAGCATTAAAATGACACCCGTAGAAGCATCGAGGAAAAAGAATGAAGGCTTAGTATATTTCAATTTATACGGTGATATGAAAACATCAAAACAGAAACCGAAATTCAAAATAGGTGATAAGGTTCGAATATCGAAGTATAAAAGAAATATTTTCGATAAAGGGTACACGCCAAACTGGACAGAAGAAATTTTTACCATCGATAAGATACAATACACTAATCCTATTACTTACAAATTGAAAGATCTCAATAATGAAGATATAAAAGGCAGTTTTTACAAAGCTGAAGTATTGAAAGCAACACAAGAAGTATTTCGTATTGATAAAGTCATTCGGAGGGATTATAAGAAGAAACAAGCTTTAGTGAAGTGGAAAGGATATAATGATGATTTTAATAGTTGGATACCAATGAAGGATCTACAACATATATAAAATTCGTGCTTATTGACTTAGGCATCTTGAATCAATTCTGAGAATAAAAGTTTATTTTATGACAAACGTTTATATAAAAGTTTGTATAAAAGTTTATTGTAATATGATTGGTTAGTTAATATAAACAATAGAACATTCGAATCTATTGTATTGAACCAAATATTATGAAACCATGACAATAATGCAGATGTTTAACCTTGAACTATAAAATATTAATCACCATAATTTTAAAAAAGTCATAAATATATATAAAAAATAACGAATCACAAGAAATATATAACATTAAAAATTTACCATAACTGTCGGTTAAAAATATATAAAAATTTCTAAAGTATATATATAAATGGTTGAAGTTCGAAGATATTTTACTGAAAAAGACAAGATGGATGCAAAAAGAAGGTCCAAGACTTTATATGCATCTAAAAAGGAATGGTTTTGTGTCATTTGCAATAATTATAACTATAAATTATCCGGTAAATGGAGACATCTTTTGACACAAAAGCATATTAATAACAGCATCATTTACAACAAAAAATCAGATTAAACGCACTGTATAAATGATATAAAAAATAATGTATAATAAATATTATAATGACATCAAATTACATCAAAGAAAAATTCGTTGAGATGATGAATATCATAGAAAAACATTGCATTAAAGACAATACACTTTTCTTACAATTAAGTGAAAAGGAACAATCAAATAGATTAGTTAACATTTGTACTGATCTCGGTATTATATCAAATATGATCCTACATAAAAACATGTTCAAAAATCTGATAAAAATACAAAAATATTATATTGAAAATGTAATATAAGACGTTCATTTTAAACGCACTAGAATCCAACTTGATAAAAGGAATAATTAAACGCACTAAGATGCAAGATTTTTAAAAAAGAGTATAAGAAGTTTTTTTTATTTTGATTAAAGGGTTTAGCAAGGGTTGGTTTTTAAGGCTTGGTTTTACAGGCTTTTTTTTCATTTTGGTTTTCAAACTTGATTCCATTTTGGTTTTCAGTTTGGCTTCGAGGTTTGGTTTCATTTTTGATTCTATTTTTGATTTCATTTTTGATTCCATGTTTGATTCCATTTTTGATTCTATTTTTTGAATCCAATATTTGAATCCATTTTTTTGAATCCATTTTTGAATCCAGATTTTGTTCAGTTTTGGATCCAGCACTGGGATCTGATATTTGATTTCCATTTTGGATCCAGCACTGGGAGTAGTATAAGAGTTGGGGAGTTCAAGATCATTTTTGCAAAAATGATCTGGTGCCCCCAACTCTTATACTACTGACAGGAACCTCCGTTTCACTGTCACTCTCGTCGACAATAGCAACAAACTCATCATCATCACTCTCACTATCACACTCATCCACGGATTCATCTCCGCTGTTGCCATCCTCTTCACCCTCGTTTTCCGGCCGTTCAGTATCATTCCTCTCAAGTGCGACATGTGCCATTATTCTCCTTATCTTATCATTTTTCTTCCCAAGGAGAGAAAGTTTATGACGGTCTATATAGCTAAATATTTGTTAAGTACTTCGAGGTATAGCTTGTTCATATTTTCAAATGTGGACGCGATAGTTTTCCAGTCATATTGTTCGTATCCTTTCATTGAACATTTAAGTGCACATTTGTTGTTCAATTTCATAAAACTGTGCACTGAATTACATTGTTTTCTTTTGCATTCATTGATTCAATAAAGTTGCACTGCTTAGACTGAGGTTGCATTAAATGTTTCCATTTTAGATGTTTTACTTTCTATGCTGTATCGAAACATTACATCTACAGGCCAGGCACACTACTTGAAAACTTCAAATAGCTACTATAGTCTCTCAGAATAATAGAGGTACCCTTGTTGCTTACAATCCTTGAAAGAAGCTGCTGTACTTATCATTTCTTTTTTTACTTTTTTAAAAGTATAACAAAAGCTAGACAGAATCTTACAAAAAATAAGCATCCCCCCAGTAGACATTTGACAATTTTCATATCCCCCCTTTTTTGGCTCTAAAAATTTGAGAACCCTCCCTAAAATCCTCTGCCCCCCCCCCCCCCCCTGTAGGATACATAATGAATGCAGCCTTGGTAAGATTTCGTATGAACGAAGAAGGAAAACCGTTAGAAACAAGTACCGACGATAAATGTTTCTTGTCTTGAGAGATAACTGATGGTTTTGTTATGAGGTGTTTGGCTCGGTCATATAGACACTTAACAATACCACGCTTCACTGACTGAGGATGGTGTGAGTCATAGGCTAAGTACTGATCGGTGTGTGTGGGCTTTCTATATACACTGGTAGTAAGAAGGCCGTTTGAGTCCCTTATAACTGACGTGTCGAGAAAGGGAATGCTGTTATCTTTCTCGGTTTCCATGGTAAAACGAATAGTGGGCTGTTGGTTATTAAGATGTTGAAAAAGGCCATCGACTTGGTCTCGATCTAATATAGTGAAAGTGTCATCTACATATCGCTTCCAGATCTTAGGTTTGTAGATCGCACTTGCTATCGCACGCTCCTCAAAATCTTCCATGAAGATGTTGGCTATAACCGGAGACAGGGCTCCCCATAGCGGCTCCGTCCTTTTGTTCGTAAATTGATCCATTGTATTGGAAATACGTGGATCGTAAAACAAAGTTTAAAAGGTCGGCAATTTGTGTAGGTGTTAGGTTTGTGCGGTCGGCAAGACCGGGATCGTTTTCTAGTTTGCAAAGTGCGGCCTTTACGGCGTCATCGATTGGCACGTTCGTAAATAAAGATTCTACGTCAATGATACCATGATTTCCTTTTCTTGTATTCTTTCACGGTTGATGGTATTCACGAAATGAGTAGAGTTGGTAACTGCGTACTCTGATTTGTCTGTCAGTGGGGACAGGATGTCAGCTAAATGAGCCGACAAGTCATAAGATAAGATAAGATAAGATAAGAAACTTTATTTAAGTGTCAAAACCTTATAGCCTGGAAAATAATACCATACTAATTAGGGGACACTGCTAAAAACTAAAAGCTACACTAATACTAAATATATACAATAAAAATATATATAAGTCATATAAAAATGTTATTATAATCTATGATATAGAAAAATGTTTAAATCTTAATTGTTAAAAAAAAATAAAAAATAAAAAATAAATAAATAATAATAATAATAATAATAATAATAATAATAATAATAATAATAATAATAATAATAATAATAATAATGACTTGACTTGAAAGGCACTATGTGCAGCATAGGATGCATCCCTTACAGCCGCTGTCCATTAAGCGAGTTATATCCTTTTTGCGAATACGGTTTGTAAAAGCCTGCAGTGTCTTGGCTGATCTGTCAGCCGTAGAAAGTTTGCCCCATAGTTTGGGTCCTACATAACGCAAAGAGTGCTTTCCATAAGTCATAAGCAAAGGTGTTTATACACGATACAATAGGTCTCAATGGTGTATTTGGTTTGTGTATCTTAGGCTGACCGTAGATCCTAGGCGGCTGTTTGTGCTTGGGCCTGATCTTGTTGTAGATAGTTTCTGATAGATGTCCACTTCGTTTTAAGCTAAGAAGCTTCTCAGTGAGTTTACGGCTGAGTCGATCCGTGGGGTCTTTATTAAGAAGTTGATATGGACCCGTTTCGATTAGTGCCTTCATTTTATCATGGTAGGTGTTAGTGTCTAGAACTACACTTGCGCGACCTTTGTCGGCTGGTAGTATCATAATAGAATCGAATTGTTTTAAGTTGTTAAGGGCTTCATGCATTTCCTTCGTGACGTTAGGCTTAGGTGGTTCAGCCTGTTGAAGGACGCTATTAACGGTTCTCCTTATTGTGTCAGCTTGTTCTGAGTCAAGCGCTCTTATGGCTGTTTCAACTTTAGCAACTATTTCAGTGGCTGGAATGGTGGTAGGTGTTACTGCGAAATTTAACCCTTTCTCTAGTAATGATACCTCAGCATCACTAAGAGGCCGTGATGATAAGTTAATCACCCATTTGTTTTTGTCGACTCGCGGTGTTGGGTCAATATGTGGTGAAACAGAGGCCTGTTTCTCCTGTACAAGTTTTAAGAACTTGCGTTGTTGTCGATCTTTGGTGGCATTAAATACTCTTTGGGTATTAACTCTGATTTTTCAAGTATCTCACTGGCTTCGTTTGCCGTGTGGATTCAGTTTCTCGTTTTGCATCTCCCTTAGCTCTCTGAGTTAGTCGTATTCTTTCCCTCAAGAATCTTTTAGAGGCTAGTTCGGCTACTCTGCAAGCGCCTTTAGTTGGAACAGGTGGTTGGACCCGAAGGTCTCGCGGAATAATGTGGCTCTTAATACACCTTGTAAGAAAGGTGAGATGGTTGCTGAAACGTGCGAGCTTGCGTGAACAACGCTCGTGGCGACGAATCAACCTTAGGGCTGTGCGCCCATATTTCAGTTCAATGTCATTAAGACAGGATAAAAGAACACGAAAGAGACATAAGGCTTGCTCATACACAAACCTCCGCAGTTTCGGAGCACGCAAACGAAACGCGGCATATTCCTTTATGGAATCAAGTCAAGTTTATCGATCGTGACCCTCACCGATACACACGCAGGGTCAAAGAGGCTATCCAAATAAGACTTCACTCTAATAACATCAATAGAGATAGCGGAATTGAAATTGCTGAAGCATGGATACCTACGATCAGAAAGCATAACAGCCGTTCAACTACAAAGCGGACCTCTGAGGGAACATCATCTGTTAGTCGGAATAATAATGAGGATCGAAATGCACCAATCACAGCGAACCAACGTGCATAAATAGCGACGCGTAAACAATCGACCTCATCGCCTGATGAAGACTAGCAGTATTGCAGTCGAAACGTCGCGATCAACATCTCAAAGCGATTCTATCGTGAGACAAACGAATAAACGTTCATTACCTAGTTTTTATACCGTTTCTATGAATATCAAGCCGTCCAGTGAGAATTGACCACGCCCTCTCATAAAAAGTCACTTTATCACGGGTATAGTGTTAACATTTTGTTTAAAAATGAATGTGATTGTTGTATTAATAGAAAGTTGCAATGGAATTGCTCCACAAACATCAGCGATGTTTGACATGCACCATAACGACTGCTTTTATCCACAAAGAGAGTGGCAAGGAGAGACAGTAGCAAGATAATGAAGCTGAGAGTTGTCTACATTCCACACAACAAAATCCGGGTTGTTCTTGTCACGGACAAATGAGACATTGCAAAAAATTGCCAAGGAAGATCTCGTGACTCTAGAAATTAAACAAGATCTTTCGATTGGACAGACTCGGCTTGAACGATTCGTGGAATGGAGGCTACTATCTTCAGACAGCGAGAAAAAAACGGGAACGGGAAGAAGGGATGGAAGAGAAACTTTCGTGACCCTGTTTGCAAGAATAATCCACCTCTATTTGCCAGCCTTTATGAAGTCAAAAGTGCTGCAACTAGCTCCAAAAAGAGAAAGAATTTAAATTTGCATGGAAACCAGAGTATTCTATGTTGTCTAGTGACGGTGTATGAAGGCAGGCGCGAGATAAACATGTAAGCCATATTGTAACATCTGAGGTATAATGCCGGTGCCACTGTTTCTCGCAGAAATGAACCCCACAAGTGTGAAACAAGTCAATTTTAGCAGACGTTCTCAGAAGAAAAGGTCAAGTGCCTAGAGTCAGTTTGTTCTTCGATGGCTTCACCCTGGTGGCAGCATACTAATTATGGTGGCAGTTATTGGCAAACCAAAAAATGCAAATGCTTTCGGCGGCTTTGTGGAATGTTACGTGTACACTGTTTTACGGAAAGGTCCTGGATACCAGAGGATCGATGTGTTACTCGATGGGAGGCACTCCATAAAAGCAACGACAAGAAGTCGACGCTCCGAGAACACGGCGCGGCCTGTGAGCAGAGTCATTGAAGTACGTAAGAGAGGTTAAGTTGCGGCCGATGAAGTGGCTAGCATTTTTGGCACTAGGAGACAACAAAGCGGACTTCGCACGGATTCTCTCAGATGAACTTATCTCGCAGGCACTGACTCTGCAATCGAAGTATATCTGGTGGTTTTTTATACGAAGTGGATTCTGCTCAGATCCTGGCCTAGATGTAGTCTTTTTGAGATCCAACCAAGAGGAAGCCGATACGAAGTTTGTTCGTTATGCAGTCAGTCTTAGCGGGCATGTCGACAACATAATAATTTCCACTCGAGGCACAGACTTGCTGTTACTTCTCCTGGCACATCGATTGCGCTAAGCTCTCATCAACAGTGTGGATATGTGCAGGAACTTTAGAGAATCCAACGTAAATAACTTAAGAGGATGTCTCAGCAAATCTTCCTGATAACTCGTCAAGTTCATTGTTACCATCTCACACCATCACCGGCTGTACCTCTTTCATCTGTGGAGAGTTTTCACAGAACACTTTGTTCTTCTCTTCTCGGTCGGCGAAGATGTCCTCGAAGCTGACACCCTACCTCCGCAGAAAACGTTTGTTTGTTGAATGTATGAAATCCGATCTGACCACTGGCTATATATGTGCCTCTTCGCTATGAATTTAGAAAAACGCATGCCATGTGCACTGGGCTGTGTAGATGCACCAAGACCGACGCTAATTGCTATATCAACCTGCGCTAAAGCGCTTTGAAGAAACTTGTTTAAAAAGCAATATTAGTTCAGTGTTTTTAAAAAAGTTCAGAAGATATATTCAAAATATTTACCGATATTGATTAAAAATATTATAGACAGATTTAAACCTGAAAGCAAGGAGCAATGTTATGATCATTTTGAATTCGTTAATTTTACATGCGTTAAACCAAAGTCTTTATCATGAGCCTATAACAGACAAAGTGCATTGTGAAATAAGTTAGATTCAGCAATACAAAAGACAAACAATAAAGTTTTATCTCTAACTATAACAACGATTATATATTACGACATTAACTAGGATGTTATTTCCATTTATTTTACCACAAAACTGAAACGAAATGCTGAAACAAGGGAAACTCGATATATGAAAATTGTAATGGCGTCATTCTTGATGCTCGCTAGCTCGTAGCTTCAGCGTGGCAAGACTACAACATTTTTCTTTCTTATTGCAACTATAGCGATTTGTAATACAAAAATCGCATTTGTTCTTTGACAAAATAACAAAACTACACCCGTGATAAGGTTCCCGTGATAGGGTGAATTTTGTTTAAGAGGGCGTGGTCAATTGTCACTAAAGGACTTGATTTTCACAGAAACAGCGTAAAAACTCTCAGAAAATTCTTTAAATCATTTTTACAGCACACTAACAATGAATTTCTGGATGTATTATGCTTAAAATAGCTAAAGGAAAGAAAATTACATATTTGGACCATGAATGCATCAAAACATCATCTTAACGCGAGAATTAAGCTTGGCAACATTGATTTTCGAAATCAGCGTACTCGATTTAGTAAAAATAGCTATGTTGCCAAAAATCAGACAAAAATGCCCGTGGATGTCACATTTTGGACTCCTGGGTACCTGACTATAAACTGTGCACACGGTAGGAAATAAAAAAAAAAGCTAAAAAATGAACAACGATTTGTTATTACCGGTATTAAAGTTTTAATTTGCGTACGTAAGTATAAAACCCATTTGAGTGCACAGATGTTAAGACAAGAAAAGCGAGACGGGAATATTTTTCCACAAAATATATTGACGTATCTTTTGTATAAAGCAAAAAGATAAGAGGATCGCGAAACTATTTTCTATTCTGAGAAATCAGAGAATTAACTCTTAAATAAATTTAGGCCATGAGTTGTTCTTGAGATTATTATTTTTGTTGTACCGTATAAAGACATTCATTTCAACCATGATCGATTTAAATGGGCCAGCGTATACATTAAAGCTTTGAATGACCGCATATGTATAAAACTCCAGTGAAAATTTAATAAATAAATCGGGAGCTCCGCTTTTAGGCTTGCCTAAATCTATATATTATTACATCTGCAAATGGTTAGACATTCTAGTCTTCTCGGAAAAGGACGATAAACCGTAGGTCCCGTCTCCTGTATCTTCAGTCCTATAACAGGGGACATTAAAGAACCCACAAACTATTCGCAAAGAGAAGGGCACGAAGCTCCCGGTGTTGTGGTCTGGTGTGTAAAGCGCATTTGAACGTATGCATTATCATTATCATTATGTCTGCGTACTACTTCTGTCCATTTTTATTGTTTTTAAAACCTATCAAGATCGCTCCTGCAGTGGAACTCGAGAGTCACTTGTTTCGTCAAGCTTGCGCAGTAGGCTGTCCACAAGCTGCTAGAAATAGCTCAAAACGTTGCTCGAAATATCTCAAAAAAGTTGCTCAAAAGGTGCTCCAAAAATGCGCATATGTTCAGTAACATGTTTCATAGCTCAATAATTTGTCCGAAGTATATATTGGTTGCAGGCGGTCGAATGTTCAACGAGAAACAGGCCATTCCAAATCGTTTACCCTGAATGGCTTCTAACCAGTTTGAACAAGCTTGAATTATACCATTGCAGAAAACATACAAGCTAATTATTTTTAAACACGAGTGAGATTTGGTTTATGTTGGATTGGGCTTACCGTGACTCGACGCTGCTAAAGACGTGCCGCAGTTCGCGTAAACGCGTTTAGACCGTGGACGTGGTGTTTGAACTTGGTTTCAACCGCGGTAAATGTTGTGTCAAACTTGTTGAGATCATCTGCCCAGTCACACCTTAACAAGAAACTTTACTCCAAAGTTCCAATCCACGCGCAACTCTTTCCCACGATCTCCGCAATCTTGGAAAGATCATGGAAACATGGGAACGAGCCCGGGAGATTGCCCAGGATGTTCCGCGCCATTCTCGTCCCCATAGCCCTTTCGTTTCTCTTAGCCGGCTTGGCACGAGAAAACGGAGGGCTCTGGGGACATAGGATTTTTGAATTAATTCGAATTTTTTTGATTGGCTGTTTGAAACAAAGAATTCCTAAACGGAAGTCAAAAACATAACGACTCTCTCATACATTCTTTTGAAACGTCATGACTGCATACATGAAGACCGGAAGTCCTAGAATCTAGGACTGGAAATTCTCTGTCCCCAGAGCCCTTCGTTTTCTCGTGCCAAGGCTCAGCCGGCTAAGAGAAACGAAAGGGCTATGGGGACGAGAATGGTTCCGCGCGCAGACATGTTTGTACCCAGGGCTCTCGCGGCTCTACTGACGACAACAATCAGTTGCCATGCCAGTGGAAAGTTCGAAAATTTCTTATTTGGCGTTGTGCGCGCAGCAAGTACTTCAGAAACACCGAGGCATTGTAGTTATTACAATTGGATTAAAAACTCCACTTGAAGTGTTTTTAAACCCTACAAGCGGAGTTTTTATTCCAATTCTAAAGATATCGTTTTCAAATCGGGAATTTGTGTAAATTACAGGTCTTCTTTAATACGATCAAGATAACTCTCTTTCGCATGGACTTGGAGAATATATAGGTGTTCCTTTTATTAATTTTTTGTTTACATTTGTTATCAGATTTAGCGGCGGTCGTTACATGGAGGAAACTCAGTTTTATTTAAGCTTATGGTATACGACATATAACAGCATAGTGTCAAAAGCCCGCAGTTTTGACACGTAAATATGGTTTGTTTTCTAGCCTGATTTTCTGGCTTATGTACGCCCAAAAACAGGCTTCGCTCCCATGAGCTGCAAACTCCTGAATTCAGATACAGCATAAAGCATCTTAAAAGTATTGTTTACTCGCTTACTTAGAGCCCGCAAGACACTATTTTTTTTAAGCATAAATGTTATACTGTAGAACAAAACGGCAATAAATCGTTTTTAACCGTACTAAAATGTTTCACTGTTCCATACGCCTGAATATCTTATATCTTCGTAAAAGGTTATTGAGTTGGTGCTGCAGTGAAAAACAAATCACTGAGTCATAGTTGAGTATAATGCAATTACAAGAGGAACCATCACGCATACACCGTGCAGTGAATGAACGTCAGCTTCACCAAGAAGCGGAACCCCCGTATTACAGTTGTCATGACAACAGCAATGAACTCGGCATGAGTAACTGGTGTCACGGAAGCGGACATTACATTTTGCTTCGTCACAGAGTTCTAGCGGCCCACACTCCTTGAAATAGTGAATGGTAGTTTTGTTAGGTGTGGTTTTTGTTATCTCTCGTATCATGCAGGCATAGGATGTATCATTCCTACAGAAGGACGATTGTAGTTTGCTCTCGCAATCTGCCCATGACTCGGTCGAGATACAGCCCCAGCAGTGGAGACCCAAAGCTACAAAAAGACAAATATTTACATGAGCATTTAAACAATTGAATGATAATATTGTTGACCGAGTATTTACACATGCGCCAGCTTCTCTACGCTCGATTTTTCGGGAACTTACTTTTTGCGCCAAAAGTTTGCGTGACAACTTAGCTCTCAAAGGGTTCTGGTATACTTCTGTCTTTAAAAACTAATATCTGTTATTTAACAGAAAGTGAAAGTTTTCTAAAACATTCTGAACAAAATCAATATTATAAACCATTAACTGAGAATTCTTGAAGACTAGGATTGAAAAAAAGAATCAATACGATGCAAAAGTGTTCAATGTTTTCTTACACAAGACTGATTGTGTTTCGGATCGATAGCATTGCCAGTATTCGATAGTAGACAGTTTATAAGCTACCACTTCCAACCGATTGGTAGCTGTCGAAAGTTAGGGCAAGTTTAGCTTTTGGGGAGGGAGAGAACCGGAGCTAAGAACCCAAGAAAAATCCCTAAATACAGTGCAAGAGTAGCTAAAAACAAACTCATTTGATTTTCACTTTCGTGGTCACCGCGGAAATGTGAGAGCTGAATGTGCTGAATGACCTTCGAACACGACAGTGCAAAACTCTTTCTCAGTTAAGTCTCTTCTGCTCTTGAAATAAGGGAGTTTTAGTTCTTGAAGTATTTATCTAAAACCAGGAGATGAACAGACAGCCTTAACTCTGTTAATATATATGGTCTCGGCAAACAGGAAAATACTAGCTAATACTACATGTACACGTGAACTACAACTAACACATACCTTGAGGCAAAAGTGCTATAAAAGCAAGCTTCAGTACAACAGCGACCATCTCTTCACCGTAGTAAAGATGATATTCAACCAGTGTGTATATTCAATAAGAAATGAATTCAAGATTACTATTTCTACGTTCGTTGTAATCGAAAAGTGCTTCGCGTCACGACTTTCGAAACATGAGAAGAAATTCCGCGGTTTGTAAAGCCGCTGTGACCTCGTGTCACTCTGTACCATTGAACAAAAGGTCGAAATCGTGAATTTGAAGCCTTTTGTGACAAAAATAATTTGGCTTCAGTAAGCTTTGCGTTATCTATTGTTTATTGTTTGTCTTTTTTGGCTTCAAATAAGTTTTCCAAAAGTCGATAGAAAGTCACGCCGTGACATCCTCAGTTCTTTTTTGACTGTGGGAGTATAGGAACTCATCACGCCTTCATGAAGTATTTTCCCTGGGCTTTATGCTGCAAGAATTTTATGCTTCATGGCTTAACTTGCCTTAATTAGTTACGAAAGTAACTGCCTTCGAAAGTAGAGATAACCGAATTCTATTATCCAATTGCGTTTCGTGGAGGCTAAATAACGCGCGAAACGAATAAGTACGATATTTGTACTCCACATGCACAAAACCAGTTTTATGTTATTTGTACTCTGCAAGACCTGCAAGACCGGGTTAACAGGTTCCAGATTCCTCTTGAACGCGCGACCTCGTTCCCAAGGCCTCTCTCCTTGACTCGTTCCGCGCGCAAAGCGCAGACATGTTTGTACCCAGGGCTCTTGCGTCTCTACTGGCGACAAGAAGAAGAAGAGTGCCTTTATTAAAACAGGGTTGCTCTTTCAGTAATTATAAATTACAAAAACATACGGCACTTTCGGAATAAACATGATCAGTTTCGAAGTGGAAAGTTGAGCGGCTCGAGAGCGGCGTTGAGCGCTTTTCAGTCGAGTTCTAAGTACACATGGATACAATGTAGATATTACAATTGGATTTAAAACTCCACTTGAAGTGTTTTTAAACCCTACAAGAGGAGTTTTTATTCCAATTCAAGAGATGTCGTTTCCAAATCGGAAATTCGTGTGAACTACAGAGAGAGTTAAATATTCATTTTGCATGGAGTTAGATGAAAATCTAGCTGTTCTTTTTATTGCTTTTTAAAATCGGTTATCAGATTTAGCGTCTGTCGTGACATGGACGAAAATCAGTTTAGTTCATGACCTACTTATAACA
Source organism: Oculina patagonica (assembly GCF_052425735.1). NCBI lineage: Eukaryota > Metazoa > Cnidaria > Anthozoa > Scleractinia > Oculinidae > Oculina > Oculina patagonica. The sequence continues at coordinate 44,233,126 of NC_135759.1, forward strand.
GCGCAGCCACAAAAAGCGTATTTTTGACACATAAATACAGTTTGTTTGCTTGCCTAGGTTTCTGGCTTGCTTTTATTTTTTGAAATCTATTTCGCGCAAACAGGTATTGCTTACTTTAACTGAGTGGTAACACGCCGAGCCTTTTCAAATATAAATGTAATATGAGAGTGATAAATGATCGTCGCAGTGAATTTCCAATTTAAGCAATTGGAATAAAGAAGCCTGAAAAAAATTCCCGTTGAAGCCCTAAATTTTTTTCAGGCTTCTTTATTCCAATTGCTTAAATTGGAAATTCACTGCGACGATCATTTATCACTCTCATATACATCCGCAGTTCATATATGAATCATTTCATATACATCACATCATAAATGTAATAGTTAGAACTACTGACATCAGTTGAGTTAAGGTCACACTCTAATATAGTAAAAAGCTTATACTAAATTAAAAATAAATCGTTTATAGCCGTAATGAACTAAAATATTTCACTGTTCCATGCGCCTGAATATCTGAATCTTGTCGAAAGGGCTCTATCCTGAAAAAGCTTTAATATCCAGTCATGGCTGAGTAAAATGCCATTACAATCGAAATTATCACGCAGATACCGTGCAGTGACAGCAGTGAACAAACGCCAGCTTTACTCAGGTCTGTAACCCCCATCCGGCCTTCCACGTTACAGTTGTCATGGCGACAACATTTTTAACTTGGCATGTATACTTTGTATCACGCCACCACACATTGCAGGAGGATTCGTTGCAGTGCTCTGGTGGCCCACACTCCTTGAAATAGTGAATGGTAGTTTTTCCAAATTTGGTTTCATTCACTTGACGTGTCTGGCAGAGATAGCGAGATGTATTATTACTGCAGAAAGCTGACTGAAGTTTGCTCTCACAATCTGCCCATGATTTGGTCGAGTGACAGCTCCCACAGTCGAGAGTCAGAGCTACGGAAAGAAAGACATTTACAGACAATCAAACAATGGCTGCGGTCACATCTAGACTGCTAATAATAATAATAATAATAATAATAATAATAATAATAATAATAATAATTTATATAGCGCTATTTAGCTAGTCTTTCATAGCGCTTTACAATCACTATGCGTCCTAACTATAGTTAGGACGGCGTTAACTATAGTTAGCTATTTCGACAATGTGACCGCTTCTCTGTTCGCCTTAACTATAGTTAGAGAATTTACGCCTCGCTGATCCAAAACAATATACACTAACTATAGTTATACCCAAGCAAGGTTCATGGGTTAGTCTTAAGTTTACAAACGAAAAGCCAATCAGAATGCGACAATTCTTTTCGCACGTGCGAGATGAACATAAATATGCAAAACAAAGCTTCAAGGGAAGGAAAACAAGAAAAACAACATGCCAAGAAATTACATATCATTAATGTTAGCAAAAATAAAGCTTGAATTCTTCGGTTTCTAGCATCCCTACTTCATTTTATTTTCTTCAACGCTGAAATTCCGTGCAAAAATAAAAAAAAATAGAGGAACACCTGGACACAAATAAACCACAAGGGCTGTCATGAACTAATTTAAATGCCAATTTTTTTTTATTCACAACCTAATCAGAACTAACTATAGTTAACTGCATTGGTGTGACCGCAAAGACGACAGAAAGCACTAACTATAGTTAGGTATGACGTCTCCTAACTTGAGACTAACTATAGTTAAACTTTAGTTACGTCGTAGATGTGACCGCAGCCAATGATAATTCTCGTCACAAGGTCTAAAATTGAACGAAGCTCGCATCTCAAAAACGTCTTAAATAAAATGAGCTCAACGTTGTCGCATGGTTTCATGTATCTTTTGTCACCGAGTGGTAAAACAGGATTAATTCGGAAGTTGGCGTCTTGTAATGTGGATGGCTTCCTTTTAAGTTAGTGAGGAGGAAGACAAGGGCGCTTTCCATTCGACCAAAAATTCCGGAAATTTCGGAACAAAAGCGAATGGTAAAGAAATTTCGCGGAAAGCTTTCAGAAAATCCGAAAAGTGTTAACTGTTTCGAAATGCGAACCATTCAACGCAAAATTCAGGAATTTCCAGGAGCAAAATTGAATGGATTTGAAATTTCCAAATTTTCTTTTCGAAAATTTTGGCCTTTCCTGCGAAGTTGTCCTCTTTTCTGGCAATTTTGGGAAAACGCCATTTTCTCTTCAGCCCAAGTTTCTTCGGCCGATAATCTAGCAAGTTGGGCACCTGAAACCAGCTACATTTGTTAAGGAAATGTTCAGTTGTTCAGTTCCAAATAAAAGAAGCCCTAAAGGTTTACTGGGTTATTTTTAAATTCGTTGTCGTTTTGCAGACGGCGGCAAAGAAATGTGCAAAAGATTTAGAACGCGCGTGCACTCAGAGCCATTTTGTAATGCTCATTTATAAACCTGTTTCTTTTCGTTGTTTAATAGTGTGGCGTTTTTAAGGTCCCTGTTGTTGTGACCATGTTGTTGGTCATGGCGGTGTATATATAAAAACAGTGTTCGGAATGCTTTTTATATTTGCGAAATATTGAGTTTTTTTTGGAGCAAACATGCCACAGTGCTTAAGCTTTTCGCTAAGAAGAAAAACAGAACTAAGAACCGAAGAATAATCCCTAAAAGCAAAAACGAATAGTATAGGAGACAAAAAACACTTTTTCAGTCGTGAGTATTGCAGAAACATGTAAGCAGAAATTTTAAATCCTCGCGAACAAGACAGTTCAGTCATGTTCTAAAATATAGTACAGAATTGTAAGTCACAGTTGATAAATTTCTAATTTTATAGGGATCTATAACTTCAAGCATTTTTTGCTTTTCTATAGATTCCCTTATTAATTGTTCTGTATCAACCAAATAGTAATAATAATAGATGATATATAGTATATATTGTAATAGGTGATGGAAGCAAAAAAGTTGAAAGTTGAAATGTTCTCCAAACATCTTCTTTCCTCGTTAAGTTCCTACCAAGGAGCCACGGTTTTAATTCAACAAGTATTGATCTAAAATTTAAGCTTTGGCAGACAGCCTTAAGGTAAAATTAATATCGAACGGTGCGAGCAAACAGAAAAATACTCAGTGCATGTACATCGAATGTACATGCATTGTAAACTACCACCGCCTATACATACCTTGAGGCAGAATCAAAATAAAAGCAAGCTTTAGCAACACAGAGGCCATCTCTTTAAGCTTCTTTACCGTAGAAAAGTTGAAATTCAACTAGTTTGTATATTCAAGGAACTCAAGTTTTCTACGAATGTTGTAAGCGGAAAAGTACTTCGCGTAACGACTTTCACGGAAACGTGAGAATGTAAAATTCGTCCGCTTTTCAGGGCTTTAGCTAAGGTGTTGACCTTTCTTAGCATATAGAATACTGGTTTAAAGAATGAAAAAAAGCGTCGAATTCATAATTTTAAAACCTTTTGCGACATATAATTCTGATTTAGTTAGCTGTACGCTATCCGTTGTTTATTTTTTGTCTTCCTTTAATTCCAATCTGTTTTTCGAGAAGTTTGTGTGAGGGCCGCATGAATGTGACATTCTCAATCGAGCGCGCACATACCTCCGGAAATCTTTAAAACAATTACATGTAATATGTAATTTTACATGTATATTTAGTTTGGCGAAAAGCGTCTTTATTTACTGGATCGGTTTTTTTTGGACAGTTTTTTTTTCATTACGTTGCTACGATTTTACAATATTAAATACGGAATGAAACAATACTGTGGCCAAGAAAAGTCAGCACTGAGCAAAATAATTGTTGTTTCTGTCCAGCGTAAGATTATCATGCATAGGCATTGTATTTAATTTCTCTTAGGACGATTGTACATCACTGTAAATCCCAAGAGAAACTGAAAATAATGCTTATGCAAAAATTTGTGGGAATAATGGAAGATGAATTGGGAACGATGAAAACAGCGAATGGTATTCCTGCGTTTTGATTGGTTAACAGGCAATGGTATATGAGCTCACACACCATTGACCACAAATACGCGTACGGTGTCGATACGCGTCAACGAAAACAGCTGGGGAGTACAAATATTGCTTTTTTCGACGTTTTTGCTTGTTAAGCAAAAATGGTAGAATAGGGGTTAGTAGACAAAATTTGGATCCACATATTTGTAAACTCTCAAGGGACTTTTTTAATTTCTCAAGGGACTGTTTTAATTTCTCAAGGGATTACTTTCCGCTGTGGGTGATCACTTGCGATTTCGTGGAAAAAACGTGACTTGTCACATTTACAAACGTTATATAACAATTTTAAAAGTGACATGTCAGCTTTCTTATCTCAACGCACGTGTGTCTGAAAGGCGATCTATAAAAAGCGTCGCACAAACAATGGATTGCGTAACTAAAACACGAATAAATAATCACTAGCACTTACATCGCGTTGAGAGCAATGTTGCATGAATCGGCTTTACAACACGCGATAGTATCTACGCAGTTCGAGTGGAATTTCAGTCAAAGACAGCAAAATTCTTTCGTATTTCATCTTCAAATATAATTCGAAAGCATTCACTGTATATGTGGCTTTTGTTTAATCCTGGGTCTTGATATCCGACCCTCGCCGAGCCTAGACAAAACGCAGATTGAGTGTAACGATTTGTTTACGCAATGTTTTCTCCGACAGTAGTCGGAAATATCCGTATTTTTTTTCGTGCTTTTTCATGGAGCAATCGTAACGGTACGGCCTTGAACACATTGAACGGTGGTCTACCTATAACAATTCAAATATAGCGTCGCAAAAACAAAGCGTCGAACGCATATTTTGCTGTTTCATTTGCTAATTTCGCTGCCGTAATCGACTGCCTCGAGAGGTCCTTGCAGTTTTAAAGTATAGAATTGTCAGATCTCGCTGAAATTTGCACTGTTTATTTGTGTAATGTTAAGGAATATGTGTATAAATACCCGGCGCGAACGAGCCATTTTTGACAAAATTATATGGCTGCATTTCCTCCGCGAAGATAGGAAATTGTTAAATTAAACTACAAAGAAACTGTAATGATAAGTTCGAAGAACAATGCACAGGATAAACCTTCGACTCATACTTCATGCAAAAACGTCGATATCTCGAAGAGACTTTGATTAATAAAACAATTATTCCACGAGCGCGCGTTGAATATGAGATCCATACGCCTGAATATCTTGTATCTACGTAAAAGGTTATTAAGTTGGTGCTGCAGTGAAAAAATAAAAAAAATCACTGAGTCATAGTTGAGTATAATGCAATTACAACAGGGACCATCACGCATACACCGTGCAGTGAACGAACGCCAGCTTCACCGTGAACGCCCGCTTCGCCAAAAAGCGGAACCCCGGTGTTACAGTTGTCATGACAACAGCAATGAATTCGGCACGAATACCTTGTATCACGGTCGCGGACATTACATAAAGTTTCGTTACAGTTATTTAGCGGCAAACACTCCTTGGCGTAGTCAACGGTAGTTTTTTCAGGTGTGGTTATTGTCAGCTCTCGTATCCGGCAGGCATGAGATGTACCATTACTACAGAAGGACGATTGTAGTTTGCTCTCGCAATCTGCCCATGACTCGGTCGAGGTACAGCCCCAGCAGTGGAGACCCAAAGCTACAAAAAGACAATCATTTACATAAGCATTTAACCCTATCCAGACCGGGAAGGGGCGGAAAGTGCCCGCGCTGACTTTGAACGCTTATAACTTTTTTAAAATTCAACTAAACGCTGCCAAATTTTCTTGTCAAAGTTTGCGTGACAACTTAGCTCTAAAAAGTTCTGGTACTTCTGTCTATTTAACAGAAAGTTAAAGTTTTGTAAAACATTCTGAACAAAATCAATATTATAAACCATTAACTGAGAATTCTTGAAGACTAGGATTGAAAAAAGAATCAATACGATGCAAAAGTGTTCAATGTTTCTTACACAAGACTGATTTTGTTTCGGATCGATAGCATTGTCAGTATTCGATAGTAGATAGTTTATAAGTTACAACTTCCAACCGATTGGTAGCTGTCGAAAGTTAGGGCAAGTTAAGCTTTTGGGGAGGGAGAGAACCGGAGCTGAGAACCCGAGGAAAATCCCTAAATACAGTGCGAGAGTAGCTAAAAACAAACTCATTTGATTTCCACTTTCGTGGTCACCGCGGAAATGTGAGAGCTGAATGTGCTGAATGACCTTCGAACACGACAGTGCAAAAATCTTTCTCAGTTAAGTCTCTTCTGCTCTTGTAATAAGGGAGTTTTAGTTCTTGAAGTATTTATCTAAAACCAGGAGATGAACAGACAGCCTTGACTATGTTAATATATATGGTCTCGGCTACGGAGCTTTGCAAGCAAACAGGAAAATACTAGCTAATACTACATGTACAAGTGAACTACAACTAACACATACCTTGAGGCAAAAGTGCTATGAAAGCAAGCTTTAGTACAACAGCGACCATCTCTTCACCGTAGAATAGTTGATATTCAACCAGTGTATATTCAATAAGAAATGAATTCAAGATTACTATTTCTACGTTCGTTGTAATCGAAAAGTGCTTCGCGTTACGACTTTCGAAACATGAGAAGAAATTCCGCCGTTTGTAAAGCTGTGACCTCGTGTCACTCTGTACCATTGAACAAAAGGTCGAAATCTTGAATTTGAAACCTTTTGTGACAAAAATAATTTGGCTTCAGTAAGCTTTGCGTTATCTATTGTTTATTGTTTGTCTTTTTTGCCTTCAAATAAGTTTTCCAAAAGGTTTAAAAAGTCGATAGAAAGTCACGCCGTGACATCCTCAGTTCTTTTTTGACTGTGGGAGTATAGGAACTCATCACGCCTTCATGAAGTATTTTCCCTGGGCTTGATGCTGCAAGAATTTTATGCTTCATAATGGCTTAACTTGCCTTAATTAGTTACGAAAGTAACTGCCTTCGAAAATAGAGATAACCGAATTCTATTATCCAATTGCGTTTCGTGGAGGCCAGATAACGCGCGAAACGAATAAGTACGATATTTGTACTCCACATGCACAAAACCAGTTTTATGTTATTTGTACTCTGCAAGACCGGGTTAACAAGTTCCAAATTCCTCTTGAACGCGCGACCTCGTTCCCAAGGCCTCTCTCCTTGACTCGTTCCGCGCGCAAAGCGCAGACATGTTTGTACCCAGGGCTCTCGCGTCTCTACTGGCGAGAACACACGGCACTTTCGGAAAAAACATGATCAGTTTCGAAGTGGAAAGTTGAGCGGCGTTGAGCGCTTTTCGAGTTCTAAGGACACATGGATACAATGTAGTTCTTACAATTGGATTTAAAACTCCACTTGAAGTGTTTTTAAACACTACAAGCGGAGTTTTTATTCCAATTCAAGAGATGTCCTTTCCAAATCAGAAATTCGTGTGAACTACAGATCTTTTTAAGAGTTATATTCATGTTGCATGGAGTTAGATGAAAATCTAGCTGTTCTTTTTATTGCTTTTTTAAAATCGATTATCAGATTTAGCGTCTGTCGAGACATGGACGACACTCAGTTTAGTTTATGACATACTTATAACGGCGCAGCTTCAAAAAGCGTATTTTTGACACATAAATACAGTTTGTTTGCTTGCCTAGGTTTCTGGTTTGCTTTTATTTTTTGAAATCTATTTCGCGCAAACAGGTATTGCTTACTTTAAGTGGTAACACGCCGGGCCTTTTTAAAATATAAATGTAATAGTTAGAACTACTGACATCAGTTGAGTTAAGGTCACACTCTAATATAGTAAAAAGCTTATACCAAATAAATCGTTTATAGCCGTAATGTACTAAAATATTTCACTGTTCCATACGCCTGAATATCTGAATCTTGTCGAAAGGGCTCTATCCTGAAAAAGCTTTAATATCCAGTCATGGCTGAGTACAATGCCATTACAATCGAAATTATCACGCAGATACAGATACCGTGCAGTGAATAAACGCCAGCTTTACTCAGGTCTGTAACCCCCATCCGGCCTTCCACGTTACAGTTGTCATGACGACAACATTTAACTTGGCATGAATACTTTGCATCACGCCACCACACATTGCACGAGGATTCGTTGCAGTGCTCTGGTGGCCCACACTCCTTGAAATAGTGAATGGTAGTTTTTCCAAATTTGGTTTCATTCACTTGACGTGTCTGGCAGAGATAGCGGGATGTATCATTACTGCAGAAAGCTGACTGAAGTTTACTCTCACAATCTGCCCATGATTTGGTCGAGTGACAGCCCCCACAGTCGAGAGTCAGAGCTACGGAAAGAAAGACATTTACAGACAATCAAACAATGATAATTCTCGTTACAAGGTCTAAAATTGAACGAAGCTCGCATCTCAAAAACGTCTTCAATAAAATGAGCTCAACGTTGTCGCATGGTTTCATGTATTTTTTGTCACCGAGTGGTAAAACAGGATTAATTTGGAAGTTGGCGTCTTGTAATGTGGATGGCTTCCTTTTTAGTTATATTAGTGAGGAGGAAGACAAGGCCGCTTTCCATTCGACCAAAATTCCGGAACAAAAGCGAATGGTACAGAAATTTCGCGGAAAGTTTTCAGAAAATCCGAAAAGTGTTAACTGTTCCGAAATGCGAACCATTGAACGGAAAATTCAGGAATTTCCAGGAGCAAAATCGAATGGATCTGAAATTTCCAGATTTTTTTCGAAAATTTTGGCCTTTCCTGCGAAGTTGTCCTCTTTTCTGGCAATTTTGGGAAAACGCCATTTTCTCTTCAGCCCAAGTTTCTTCGGCCGATAATCTAGCAAGTTGGGCACCTGAAACCAGCTACATTTGTTAAGAAAATGTTCAGTTGTTCAGTTCCAAATAAAAGACTCCCTTAAGGTTTACTGGGTTATTTTTAAATTCGTTGTCGTTTTGCAGACGGCGGCAAAGAAATCGGCAAAAGATTTAGAACGCGCGTACACTCAGAGCCATTTTGTAATGCTCATTTATAAACCTGTTTCTTTTCGTTGTAAGTGTGGCGTTTTTAAGGTCCCTGTTGTTGTGACCATGTTGTTGGTCATGGCGTTGTATATATAAAAACAGTGTTCGGAATGCTTTTTATATTTGCGAAAATATTGAGTTTTTCTTGGAGCAAACATGCCACAGTGCTTAAATAAGCTTTTCGCTAAGAAGAAAAACAGAACTAAGAACCGAAGAATAATCCCCAAAAGCAAAAACGAATCGTATAGGAGACAAAAAACACTTTTTTCAGTCGTGAGTATCGCGGAAACATGTAAGCAGAAATTTTAAATTCTCACGAACACGACAGTGCAGTCATGTTCTAAAATATAGTACAGAATTGTAAGTCACAGTTGATAAATTTCTAATTTATAGGGATCTATAACTTCAAGCATTTTTTGCTTTTCTATAGATTCCCTTATTAATTGTTCTGTATCAACCAAATAGTAATAATAATAGATGATATATAGTATATATTGTGATAGGTGATGGAAGCAAAAAAGTTGAAAGTTGAAATGTTCTCCAAACATCTTCTTTCCTCGTTAAGTTCCTACCAAGGAGCCACGGTTTTAATTCAACAAGTATTGATCTAAAATTTAAGCTTGAGCAGACAGCCTTAAGGTAATATTAATATCGAACGGCGCGAGCAAACAGAAAAATACTCAGTGCATGTACATCGAATGTAAATGTATACATACCTTGAGGCAGAAGCGAAATAAAAGCAAGCTTTAGCAACACAGAGGCCATCTCTTTGAGCTTCTTTATCGTATAAAAAAAGTTGAAATTCAACTAGTTTGTATATTCAAGGAACTCAAGTTTTCTACGAATGTTGTAAGCGGAAAAGTACATCCAGTACATCGCGTAACGACTTTCACGGAAACGTGAGAATGTAAAATTCGTCCGCTTTTCAGGGCTTTAGCTAAGGTGTTGACCTTTCTTAGCATATAGAATACTGGTTTAAAGAATGAAAAAAAGCGTCGAATTCATAATTTTTAAACCTTTTGCGACACATAATTCTGATTTAGTTAGCTGTACGCTATCCGTTGTTTATTTTTTGTCTTCCTTTAATTCCAATCTGTTTTTCGAGAAGTTTGTGTGAGGGCCGCATGAATGTGACATTCTCAATCGAGCGCGCACATACCTCCGGAAATCTTTAAAACAATTACATGTAATATGTACTTTTACATGTATATTTAGTTTGGGGAAAAGCGTCTTTATTTACTGGATCGGTTTTTTTGGACAGTTTTTTTTTCATTACGTTGCTACGATTTTACAATATTAAATACGGAATGAAACAATACTGTGGCCAAGAAAAGTCAGCACTGAGCAAAATAATTGTTGTTTCTGTCCAGCGTAAGATTATCATTATTTTTTTTGCATAGGCATTGTATTTAATTTCTCTTAGGACGATTGTACATCACGGAAAATTCCAAGAGAAACTGAAAATAATGCTTATGCAAAAATTTGTGGGAATAATGGAAGATGAATTGGGAACGATGAAAACAGCGAATGGTATTCCTGCGTTTTGATTGGTTAACAGGCAATGGTATATGAGCTCACACACCATTGACCACAAATATGGTAGTCGATACGCGTCAACGAAAACAGCTGGGGAGTGCAAATATTGCTTTTTAATAAAACAATTATTCCACGAGCGCGCATTGAATATGAGATCCATACGCCTGAATATCTTGTATCTACGTAAAAGGTTATTAAGTTGGTGCCGCAGTGAAAAAATAAAAAAAATCACTGAGTCATAGTTGAGTATAATGCAATTACAACAGGGACCATCACGCATACACCGTGCAGTGAACGAACGCCAGCTTCACCGTGAACGCCCGCTTCGCCCAGAAGCGGAACCCCGGTGTTACAGTTGTCATGACAACAGCAATGACTACGGCACGAATACCTTGTATCACGGTCGCGGACATTACATAAAGTTTCGTTACAGTTATTTAGCGGCAAACACTCCTTGGCGTAGTCAACGGTAGTTTTTTCAGGTGTGGTTATTGTCAGCTCTCGTATCCGGCAGGCATGAGATGTACCATTACTACAGAAGGACGATTGTAGTTTGCTCTCGCAATCTGCCCATGACTCGGTCGAGGTACAGCCCCAGCAGTGGAGACCCAAAGCTACAAAAAGACAATCATTTACATAAGCATTTAACCCTATCCAGACCGGGGAGGGGCGGAAGTGCCCGCGCTGACTTTGAACGCTTATAACTTTTTTAAAATTCAACTAAACGCTGCCAAATTTTCTTGTCAAAGTTTGCGTGACAACTTAGCTCTAAAAAGTTCTGGTACTTCTGTCTATTTAACAGAAAGTGAAAGTTTTGTAAAACATTCTGAACAAAATCAATATTATAAACCATTAACTGAGAATTCTTGAAGACTAGGATTGAAAAAAGAATCAATACGATGCAAAAGTGTTCAATGTTTCTTACACAAGACTGATTTTGTTTCGGATCGATAGCATTGTCAGTATTCGATAGAAGACAGTTTATAAGTTACAACTTCCAACCGATTGGTAGCTGTCGAAAGTTAGGGCAAGTTAAGCTTTTGGGGAGGGAGAGAACCGGAGCTGAGAACCCGAGGAAAATCCCTAAATACAGTGCGAGAGTAGCTAAAAACAAACTCATTTGATTTCCACTTTCGTGGTCACCGCGGAAATGTGAGAGCTGAATGTTCTGAATGACCTTCGAACTCGAAAGTGCAAAAATCTTTCTCAGTTAAGTCTCTTCTGCTCTTGTAATAAGGGAGTTTTAGTTCTTGAAGTATTTATCTAAAACCAGGAGATGAACAGACAGCCTTGACTCTGTTAATATATATGGTCTCGGCTACGGAGCTTCGCAAGCAAACAGGAAAATACTAGCTAATACTACATGTACACGTGAACTACAACTAACACATACCTTGAGGCAAAAGCGATATGAAAGCAAGCTTTAGTACAACAGCGACCATCTCTTCACCGTAGAATAGTTGATATTCAACCAGTGTGTATATTCAAGAAGAAATGAATTCAAGATTACTATTTCTACGTTCGTTGTAATCGAAAAGACTTCGCGTCACGACTTTCAAAACATGAGAAGAAGTTCTTATCAGCCACCGTAGTGACCTCGTGTCACTCTGTACCATTGAACAAAAGGTCGAAATCGTGAATTTGAAACCTTTTGTGACAAAAATAATTTGGCTTCAGTAAGCTTTGCGTTATCTATTGTTTATTGTTTGTCTTTTTTGGCTTCAAATAAGTTTTCCAAAAGGTTTAAAAAGTCGATAGAAAGTCACGCCGTGACATCCTCAATTCTTTTTTGACTGTGGGAGTATAGGAACTCATCACGCCTTCATGAAGTATTTTCCCTGGGCTTTATGCTGCAAGAAGTTAATGCTTCATAATGGCCTAACTTGCCTTAATTAGTTACGAAAGTAACTGCCTTCGAAAGTAGAGATAACCGAATTCTATTATCCAATTGCGTTTCGTGGAGGCTAAATAACGCGCGAAACGAATAAGTACGATATTTGTACTCCACATGCACAAAACCAGTTTTATGTTATTTGTACTCTGCAAGACCGGTTTAACAGGTTCCAAATTCCTCTTGAGCGCGCGACCTCGTTCCCAAGGCCTCTCTCCTTGACTCGTTCCGCGCGCAAAGCGTGGACATGTTTGTACCCAGGGCTCTCGCGTCTCTACTGGCGACAATAAACATGATCAGTTTCGAAGTGGAAAGTTGAGCGGCGTTGAGCGCTTTTCGAGTTCTAAGGACACATGGATACAATGTAGTTCTTACAATTGGATTTAAAACTCCACTTGAAGTGTTTTTAAACACTACAAGCGGAGTTTTTATTCCAATTCAAGAGATGTCGTTTCCAAATCGGAAATTCGTGTGTACAGATCTTTCTAAGAGTTATAATCATGTTGCATGGAGTTAGATGAAAATCTAGCTGTTCCTTTTATTGCTTTTTAAAATCGGTTATCAGATTTAGCGTCTGTCGTGACATGGACGAAACTCAGTTTCAAAAGCGTATTTTTGACACATAAATATAGTTTGTTTGCTTGCCTGGGTTTCTGGCTTGCTTTTATTTTTTGAAATCTATTTCGCACAAACAGGTATTGCTTACTGTAAGTGGCAACACGCCGGGCCTTTTTAAAATATAAAGGTAATAGTTAGAACTACTGACATTAGTTGAGTTAAGGTCACACTCTAATATAGTAAAAAGCTTAAACTAAATTAAAAACAAGAAGCTTGAGAAGCTTGAGAAGCTTAAAATCGGGCGCTTAATAATTAGCTATCTGTTTTGACTTGAAAGGCAGGGTACAGTACAGTAAAAATCACTGGAAAAACAGTCACTAAAACCTATTCAGGCCAGGAAAGGGGGGGGGGGGGCTTTTGAGGCCCGCGCTGACTTTGGACGCTTATAACTTTTTCAAGATTCAACCAAACGCTGCCAAACTTTGCGCGTTTATCTAAAATTTATCTCGCAATAATTTGGTAGGATTATTTATTGTGCCAGTAACTTGAAATCACCATGGCAACGTCATTTTGACAGGCTTGTTTTCCCAAATTTGAATTTTTCGTGTTTCTATTTAATAATGAAAATCTGGAATGTTTTCAAGATTGCATTATTACTTAATGACATAATGGTCTCAATTTATAAAAATATATTTCGCACAATACAAATAAACGATTGAACTAGACGTCTAGAAAATATAAATTTGTAACACTTAGCAAAGTGCAGCCTTTTTGCAATACTTAATAAAGGCGGGGTTTTACCTGAAGACCAATTTTTCCAACGCTTTAGGTGGCTGACGCATTTCAGTATTTTCCAGCCCTTACACTTTAATGGAACAGTATACAACTTCTTATCAGGTAACTACTATTGTCAAGAAAATGATCACAACTTATTGACCAATGATTAGGTATTTGTTTCATACCATTACTGTAATAGCAACTGGTGAAGAATAGTAGTACTGACCCAAAGTATAAGGGCTGGAAAACACTGAAAACCATTTCAGCCGCGTTTCAAGGAATCCAAAAAAGCTTTACTTATCCCATATATATTTGTTTTGCAGTATTTTGTTAATTTTTGGACGATTTTGGGGGACGTCTGGGAGGCGATAGTTTTTCTCAAAGGATTAGTAAAATTTAGACAAATAAGAAATATTAGAGATTTAATGTGATTTTAAAATTTGAATTTGAAGTTAAA
>NC_135759.1:44252239-44347239 GCF_052425735.1 Oculina patagonica
ACCCAGAACCCCTTGTTGTTGAGGAAAAGAAAGGATCTATGGTTACAGCTAGCGACGGTTTCAAGTCCATAACGCGAAACTCATCCATGTTTAAAATCATCCCTAAAGAACTGAGAGCTGAAGGAGATCGCAGAGAACAGGAAGAACCAGAGGACTTACCTGCTGAACAAACCGAAGTTTCGACACAAGATGAAGATCCAAACCCCCCAAGCGCAAATGACGGAGGCCTGCGGAGGTCACAGAGACAAAGGAGACCCCCTGCGAGTCTCGCAGATTACGTTCAAATAATCTACTAGCATAAACACTTAACATTTTAAAAGACTCGTTACTAGAAGGCATGCTTATCATTTGTTGATGTTATTGTAAAGTTATTTGATCTTGTTAGCCGACATATATGATTGTAAGTTTATTATCAAGAAGGGGAGAGATGTAGTGTTGTGACATCTGTCAATCATACGAGCACGCGGTCGAAAGGAACTCCCGCTTCCTTTGTAGTCGTCGCGAGCATGGAGTCAATAAATCAGACTTGTGTTTAACTTGCGGTGGTTTTATTTAAACGGTACAACACCACACCCATGTCGTACTAAGAATTTTTACTGATCAACATAGAAAATAGGTTCACAATGGTTTGTTCCCAAAACGTTTTTTACTGTACAGAGGGTCTGTATATTGACCTGTAACTTGTATACCGTATTGAAAAATTCAGAACGAACCGACTTCTGCCCGCTACCATGATATCATGTTGAAAAATTAGCTCGTTCGAAACCGTAGCAAAATCGTTAGAGACAGACAAGATACAGCCGTTTACTGGCAGTCTTTGAAAATCCTGAATTTCGTCGAAATGAGCCAAAATAAAGTTTTAAAATTTCCTTTATCAATATGGTTCTTATCTTTTTATTCAATTATATGAACTGCTTTTATGCAGTACTGTCCACAAAGATTTCAATTTCCTTAAAGTTTCGGGACAAATGGATACAAAATATTTCGTGCAGAATGTAATTTGATTAAGCGAATGTTTTCACGTCTATAAATACTTCAAGCAGTGGATGAAAAACCGTTTTGTTTTCATCGATGAGAACCACTTTCAAATAGTTAATGCATAAAAAATAACAATCAGATCAGAATACAATAATTATTAATGTAAGGTCTCGCTATTATGTCTCGGCAGATATACTTCTTTTTTGCAAGTTCAAATGTATGCAAATTTCGTGTGAAATGTAATTCGATTCCATTGTCTTGTTTACAAACTCTTTCTTAAGAAAGTTGTATTTTCGTGAATAAAACCCATTGGCCTGTTTTGTTTTCCTGATCATGTTTGTCTGTGATTTTTACAAAACATGTGGTCTTTTTTTTTCGGAACTTTAAGTTGTACAAAAATTCCTATTTTGAACACAGATGTCACTTCCGGAATTTCTCATCTAAAATTCAATTGGTATTTAATTATAATTATTCGACGTTTTCGAAGTTTTCATTTTCAAGTCATCTTTTCATTCGATAGCTTTACTGATCTCGTAAAAAATTCCATTCAAGTTCACACCAATACTGTACATTGCCAATGTTTTGCTGACGTCTTGAGAAGTGTCTTACTAACGTCACAAATCTAAAATATATCCAAACCATGTCGTGCAAACAATCTACTCTTTGTGACAGGCGACTTTGACGCCCAACTGTGCGGAAATGAAAATCGACATACTTCTTGCTAAATATATAAAAAATAGTTTTAAAGTGGAGTCCGCCTCAAAAAAATGTACCGCCAGATCGCACTGCTATTTGTAGAAACCAGCAAAGCGTCTAGTTTCAAAGTTTCCCACAAAAACATTGCGTGACATGAATGACGTTACCCCTTTTATTTACAAAAATAGCTTCAACTTGTCAAAGCAACTACAGTTTCACAATGGTGATTATTAGTACTTTACCCCCTTAAGCTTTTTTTCTCTGTCCTCCCGCCGAAGCAAAGAAGAGAACCAGATTGCAGATTAGCCCAAAAGTCGACCCAATGTTCCTACAACGATTTACTGTCAAAACTGAAATGAAACCGATTGGCCCAGGCTATCCCCGTCATTTTTAGCCGACAGGAGACTATCGTCTAGGACGACCAAAGGGTAAACTATAAATCGGCCACGCCCGATTAATAAATCGTTTACAGCCGCAATGTACTAAAATATTTCACTGTTCCATACGCCTGAATATCTGAATCTTGTTGAAAGGGCTCTACCCTGAAAATGCTTTACTATCCAGTCTGGCTGAGTACAATGCCATTACAATCGAAATTATAACGCAGATACCGTGCAGTGAATAAACGCCAGCTTTATTCAGGCCTGTAACCAGACCTTCCACGTTACAGTTGTCATGACGACAGCATTTAACTTGGCATGAATACTTTGTATCACCCCGCCACACATCGCACAAGGCTTCGTTGCAGTGCTCTGGTGGCCCACACTCCTTGAAATAGTGAATGGTAGTTTTTCCATATTTGGTTTCTGTCACTTGACGTGTCTGACAGAGAAAGCGGGATGAATCATTACTGCAGAAAGCTGACTAAGTTTGCTCTCACAATCTGCCCATGACTTGGTCGAGTGACAGCCCCCACAGTCGAGAGTCAGAGCTACGGAAAGAAAGACATTTACAGACAATCAAACAATGAGAATTCTCGTCACATGCACAAGGTCTAAAACTGAACGAGGCTCGCATCTCAAAAACGTCTTCTCAACGTTGTCGCATGGTTTCATGTATCTTTTGTCGCCGAGTGGTAAAACAGGATTAATTCGGACGTTGGCGTCTTGTAATGTGGATGGCTTCCTTTTTAGTAAGTGAGGAGGAAGACAAGGGCGCTTTCGATTCGACCAAAAATTCCGGAAATTTCGGAACAAAAGCGAATGGTACAGAAATTTTGCGGAAAGTTTTTAGAAAATCCGAAAAGTGTTAACTGTTCCGAAATGCGAACCATTCAACGCAAAATTCAGTAATTTCCAGGAGCAAAATCGAATGGATCTGAAATTTCAGGGAAGTTTTTTCGAATATTTGGGCCTTTCTTGCGAAGTTGTACTCTTTTCTGGCAATTTTGGAAAAACGCCATTTTCTCTTCAGCCCACGTTTCTTCGGCCGAAAATCTAGCAAGTTGGGCACCTGAAAGCACAGGCGGCCCAGGCTCTCTCGTTAATTATTTGCAACGGTCGTTGTCGGTTCGACTCAAGCGATCGAAAAATATGCTTCATAAATTGACGAATTTGAGATCTTTCGTTCCTAAATTACAATAAACTGTAAGCCATAGAAATAAAGATCACTTACCTTTTGTTGATTGTCTGCTTTTGTGTGATTTTGAGGGGTTTTGGGACGTTTATTCCCCACTTGCCGCTGACAAGTGCAAGTGAAGAATAAACGTCCCAAAACCTCTCAAAATCACACAATAACAGACAATCAACAATAGGTAAGTGATCTTTATTTATATGGCTTACAGTTTATTGTAATTTAGGAACGAAAGATCTCAAATTCGTCCATTTAGGAAGCATATTTTTCGATCGCTTGAGTCGAACCGACAACGGACGAGAGAGCCTGGGCCGCCTGTGCTGAAAGCAGCTACATTTGTTAGGAAAGTTTTCCAAATAAAAGAAGCTCTAAAGGTTTACTGGGTTATTTTTAAATTCGTTTTCATTTTGTTTTTCAGACAGCGACAAAGAAATGTACAAAGGATTTAGAACGTCCGTGCACTTGCAACCATTGTAATGCTCATTTATAAACCTGTTTGTTTGCATTGCTGGTGTGGCTTTACAAAGGTCCCTGTTGTTGTGACCACGTTGTCTGTCATTGCGGTGAATAAAAACAGTGTACGGAATGCTTTTTTATTTGCGAAAATATTTGGAGCAAACCTGTCAACTAGTAACCATCGAAACCCGGCGAAAGTTTAGCTTTTCCCTAAAAAAAAAAACAGTACTAAGAACCGGAGAAAAATTCCTAAAAGCAAAAACGAACAGTACAGGAGACAAAACACTCATTTTTTCATACGTGAGTATCCGCGCGGTAACATGTACAAAGCAGAATTTTTTAATTCTCTTCTTTCCTCGTTAATTTCCTTCCAAGGGGCTACGGTTTTAATTCAACAAGTATTGATTTACAATTTGGGCATAAGCAAACCACCTTAAGGTAATATTGTTGCAAATACTCTAACTTCGCAAGAAAACAGAAAAATACTCAGTGCATGTACATCGTATGTACACGGCATTGTAAACGTGTGGGGGGTACCACCTATACATACCTTGAGGCAGAAGCGAAATAAAAGCAAGCCTTAGCAACTCAGAGGCCATCTCTTTGAGCTTCTTTACCGTAGAACAGTTGAAATACAACTAGTTTGTATATTCAAGGAATTCAAGTTTTCTACGAATGTTGTATTTAAAAGCGGAAAAGTACTTTGCGCAACGACTTCCGCGGAAACGTAAGAATGTAAAATTCCGCTTTTGTAAAGGCGTTAGCTATAAAGGTGTTGACCTTTCTTTAATAGCATATAGCGTACTGGTTTAAAGAATGAAACAAAGCGTCGAAATCATAAATTTTAAACCTTTTGTGACACATAGTTCTGCTTTAGTTGTCTTCCTTTAATTCAAATCTGTTTTTCGAGAAGTTTGTGTGAGCGCCGCATGTGACATTCTCAATATAATCCGGCGCGCGTGCACACCTCCGGAAATCTTAAGAACAATTAATATGTACTTTAACATGTATATTTTTTGGCGAAAAGCGTCTCTATTAACTAAATCGGAGGCGCGAAAATTCAAACACTATTCAAACCAACTTACAACACATAACAATTGCGTTTTATATTATTTACCACAAGGATCGATGTAGACATTTACAGGAAGTCTGAAGACTTCAAGGAAAAAGAGGAACTTGTTGCCGTGTTGTCACGAATATTAAACAGCGATTGTAAAATTCCGCAACATTTTATTTTTGATAATAGACAATACTGTGGCCAGGAAAGGTCAATCAGGAAGGAAAAGAATTGTTGTTTCTACCCAGAGTAAGATTATCATCACATCCATGCGACAAAACAGGATTTAAGAATTTTAATATTGCCAGGGCTACTGTGACATTGCACATTTCAGATAGTCCATTTTACAGTTCTGTGCTTGGTGATCAAGCCTTTGAGCAGAGGCGAGGCTAGATTTGACTTTGTTGTGATACAAACCTTTTTCCTTTTAATTGTAAATTATCCTGTTGTCATGCTAACTAGTTGCTACTCTCTATCATCACAAGGTCAACCCAGACCTCGCTTTCATACAGAGGCTTTAGTTACATTTCACAGAACTGTAAAATGGTCTATTGTAAATTATTAGAAACAAGCACTTCGCGTTTTCACGATCCCATAATACAACTCTTGTTTACCTCCCAAAATTTTTGCATAAGCATTTTTTTCAATTTAATTATCTTGGAATGATTGCAGGTCATTGTAAATTCCAAGCAGAAATTGAAATCAATGCTTTTGCAAAAGTTTGGGGGGTAAACAAGATGTATTATGGGAACTGCGAAAACAGTGAATGGTATATTGCAATTCCTGCGTTTTGATTGATAAACAGGCAATGGTATATTAGCCCATACACCATTTCCACAAATACGGTAGTCGATACGCGTCAACGAAAACAGCTGGGGAGCGCTGGTGCGATTCCTAAAGAGCGTTTTTAATAAAACAATTATTCCACTCGCGCTTGTTGGATATGAGGTATCTCACACCCAACGCGCTCGTGGAATAATTGTTAAACAGAAATAGGAAAATCTGTTGTGGCAATTGTTCTACCGAATGCAGGGCATGATATATATATATCAGACATTAATTTAGGGTTTCGAAACTTGAAGTGTCGAGTTCTGTATGCCATACCATACTAACTATGGCCATACTATATATTTGTAAGGAGGACGACGCAAAACTGTTAATTAGCTTTTGGAGATCATTTCTTTGCGCGCCACATTTGCGATAGAAAAATATAAACGAGTCCAAAACGATAATCATTTATAAAGCGGTAACCTCACTCGTCAAATTAGTTCCTCCGTAGTAATCTCCGAAACACGGGAAAACATTTCGTTGTACTAATGTCCCGACCTGGTAACCCACGAAAATATGCGCTACACCTCTGTCGATTTTTTTTCTTTTGCCTACCTGAAAGACGGAGGGCTCTGGGGGTCTAGCTTTTGAAGTCTTTCAAAGACTCTTTTCTGGCAGTCTTCTCAATAAGGGGGGTGGGGAGGGGACGGGGTGACAGTACACAGCAGCCCATCACTCCTCCACCAAGCATATTTTATGCTTCTACGAAGACGATATTGTTTTCAGCAAGACTGTATATTAAAAACATCAGTCTGTTTTACTGAGGTGGATCGAGCCATATGTGGCACACGTTAGCTACACGACAGTGGCTCCCCCACCTATCCACCCCAAAGTTGCGACGAAAAGACGACATTTGTTACTTTCGTAACTTTATAGTTAATTAAAAAGAGATTTGCTGTCAGAAAAAGTTTTAAGTATATATATAGGAAAATCGCTTGCAATTTTATTTTTTAGAAAATGACATTTGCGTCAGGAGAAATTTAGGTGTATGTAGGAAAATCGTTTGATATAGTTCTCTTAAAAAAAGGTGAAGCATAAAAGCGCTGGAGTACTTTCTAAATCCAAATATAAGCCAAAGGATTTATTTCTTTGTCATTTTTTCGACTGATCTTGAAGCTTCCTCTCGCGTGGGTAAAGTCGGGTTGTTATTTTCGAAAGTTTACTGAATTTGTTACTTTCGAGTGGGTTGTAGAGGCGTTATTTTCGGAAGTTTTCTGAATTTGCGTTATTAATAGGGGCCGACATGCTTGTGAGAAACAACACTATGAAAAAATGCAAGAAAACAGAATGTCACACCCAAATGGCTTTATTCCAGCTCAAGATACAGCAAAAAAAAAAAAAAAAAAAACAGACTAAAACTAAATCAAGCAAGGCGGGCATAACTGGTTATGCCGGAGTGTGAAGTCGCTGATTTGACACCACTGCAAGGCTGGGATGTCCTAAAACCTGAAAATAAAGGAAAGACACGTCACATCTTCATATTAAACAAAGCCATTAAGGGGGTCAATTGCCTAAGTTCGTGAAAAAATCGTTTTAGGCCTTGCAGCTGTTAAACGTTCAAAAGACCTTTGCTTAAAACTACAGGATTTATATCTTGGTTTTTTACATTGCGATTAGTCCGACTTTTTACTCTCCAAAGGGTGTGTTTTTCTTCTTTTTTTTTTTTCATTTTATTCCAATAAATAAGCTTTTCAGTACGAATGCTCCACTGAAGATGTCTTTTACATACTAACCTAGCGCTCACACTTGTACTTGACAAGAAGGTATTTGAAGATTCCTTTGCACGGATCACCAAACACCTTGTTGCTTGCATGCAGCACACAACTGGCTTTCTTGTGGCACGTGCTCTGCACGAGGGCAAGAGATTTGGAGGCGCGGCAGTTGGTGGAAAGGATTGGAGACTTTGAACACGCGTTTTTGTTCAGTCGGCCATAGTTCGCTGCCACGATGTTAATCTTCTCTCCCTTCTTGCAGGTTAAAGTAGCTTTCTTGTGTTCACAAATCACACGAGATTTGGGCTTTTCTGAAGAAGAGAAACAAACAAACAAGTGAACATTGTCAATTTCCTGCTACCACAACTTCGTTTTCCAAAGTAGAGGGCCATGTTTCATGTCGCTGTGTGCAACAAATCATAAAAAATGCTCTGTGAATCCACCCCGCTTCTTCATTACTCCCCCTCGGCTATGTAAGAAGCCCCCTTTTAACTTATTTACTGATTTCCCACTCCTTTGGCAAGAAGGTAAGTCAGTTCAAATAATCACCCTAAAACTAAATATATTTTTAAGAGTACCCACCACTTTAACTTGTTATTACGTTTTTGACGAGATCGATGACTAAGATGTCCCATATGTGCGCTTGCGATTTGTGATTTGAATTAAACTCCCCTTTCTTTCTCTCTTAAGCCTCCTCCCCGCCGAATAAGGGGTTCTTGAAAGGTATTTTCGCAATAACTATTTTGCTTTTAATTTCTTTTTTTCACGATTCCAACGTTGGCGTAAGTCGCGAAACCAAAAACAAGACAAGCTTGATATAAAAATTTAGTTTAGGAGGCCTTTTTTGATCCACGTTTATCACGTTGCATTGCTTCCATTTTCTCTTTATTCCCAGCTTAAAAAACTGCAGTTTAAAGAATAATTTTTAAAGTCCACAAAGACAGTCTGACTCGTGAATTTATTTTTCGGTTTTCTTACAAGTTGCTGAGTGCGTTTTGCAGTGATAAGAAGAAGACCAACTACTCACCTTCGTTCATGACTTTTCGCATCATCTTTGTTATAGCATCGAGTTTTCGATCCATTTTACCCAAGCGACTCAACAACACGGCGTTTGCTGAAAAAGAAACAAAACAGAAAGGAAATATATTACACATACTGGTTTGTTGGAAAAAAATGTTGAAATATATACGCGAGGAAAACTAACTTAGGTAAGAATTACTGTCACCGGAAAATAACATACGCAAGATTTTCGGAAACGAGTCGCATAGCTTATTTCGCCTTTAGTTAACTATATTAGCTTTTCACAAAATAAGCTTACCTTTATTCAGACGTTTGGCGGCGGTCTCCAAAGAACTGATTCGGCTGTGAGTAAAGCGAAGAGTTAAATCCACCGAACTCACGATAGACAACACTTGTTTGAGATTTTTCTTTTGGTTTGGGCAAACTGTTTTGAGTTTGTTACTGATTTGCTTCACTACAAACTTGCCATTCTGGGCTTTTTTGGCCGCGTTGGAAGAGAAAGGCTGCGAAATAACCAGCACAGCCAGAACGACGAAGATCCAGGTTAATTTCATGGCGAATTTACTGCGATAAATGGTTTCGTTTTCTTCACACTCGCAAAATGAGATGATTTTATTCTGCCGGGGTAAACTGTGTTGAGGTATAGTTCTTAGTATGCGATCTCGCCGTTTTTTCGTGTTGGTTGTCAATTTATTTACTTAATATGACACTTAGGAAGTAGTGGTTAAAGAATAAAAGATCAATAGTAGTGGAACATGAATATTGTTTGCTGTTTAAATCTGTCTTCTTGTGTAAAATAAAGCGAGAACAGTTTGTGTTTGAAAAACTTCTCCTCGAGTTTGTTTCCTCGAGTCTGTACCATGATACCAAAGGAAGTTGTTTTTGCGGTGTCATTCACTCAACGGCCATCATTCATCATTGAATATTCAAGGGTTAGTTTCGAAAGTTTAGACGGATTGTAAATATTTGCTGGTTGACTCGTCACATCATCGTGGATGATAAAGATACTGCGCTAAAGTTTGACGTGTGTTGAACGAAAATTATTCAAATTTCTTAACGTAGAGGTGACCTCAAGACGCAAGGGCATAAAAGCTCTAAAAACGACAGCAAATAAAACAGACACGTCCTTAACAAAGCCCTTGACAAAAGAGAGATCTAGAGTGCTACTTCTCCCAATTTTCATTGATTATACGTCTTAACTGGCCTTGTTTCACGGCTTAAAAATGCTTCTCTGTCGCATTCCAGTTTTAGTATTAAGTAAACATAGCAGTTCAAACTCTACCCGGATGAAAATTTCTCTTTTTTCTAGAGTACTGTTTTAACTTTCTTCTGTGGGCTGTAGTCTGTAATACAGCCTTCAAAAGCGAAGGAATGTGACAATAAACGATAACTGCCTTCTTTAACAAATGAAAAATTTTGTTCCAAAGCGAACTCAGGAAACAAAACAGATTTTAGGCAAACACACGTGCTTACAATGCCCTCGCGCTCAATAACCTTTTCTACAAAACACGTTTGCGCGTTTATGATGAAAATTTGCGCGTAGAAGATTATTTTTCATTATTTTTCTTATTAGTTGGATTTTTTAAGTGTCTCAGTTTGCGTTTCAGTCGATTTTCAGTATTAAGATTTTGACACTAGATAGTGTGGCTTTGTAACTATTTTATAGTCTGTGACTCAACGCAAAAGATATACTTCAAATATGACACCAGGATGGCATAAAATAAGAATATTTAATTTTATTGGACGCTGCTGTTCAGGTATTGAACAAACATATTCGCAATTTTCTTTGTATCTTCCACAGGATGCATTTTTGTGTAAGTAATAAACTGTCGACGTATTCTTCTCAATTCCGCCATGTTTACCATTCTATTCAGAACGACGTAGAGAAAAAAAGTCAAGGAAAACACATACCGTATTTATTCGAAAAAACGCCGCGGCGCTTGTTAAATTTTTCGCGCCTCAAGTGCGGCGCTTATTTAAAATTTGGACACCACAAAGAATCTAACCTTTTACATTAATTGAAAATAGCGTCTTTTGATTGTCAGTATTCGTCTTTTGCTCAAGAAAGAAGTGGCACTAGCTGTCCTAGCAAAGTTCGCAGCCTTCACAACATTTACAGAACAACGTATTGTAAGAATGTTGGATAGTCAGAAAACTAATGGGCGAGCGGTAAAACAATCACTTTGAACTGCAAAACATCGCTTTTCATAGAAAGAACTGTCCAAGTTTGTAGAGTTGCTTTGTAGTGCTGTTTTTGGTTAAACAGAATTTCTGGAATAAGCGCCGCATCGGGACTGCGGCGCTTATTCGGAAGCGGCACTTATTAACCTTTTTTGTCCTAAATGCGGCGCTTAATCGAGTAAATACGGTACAGGCCGCAGTGCGAACAACACAAGAAAACCCAGAGAGGAGAAGGTGGGGGGGGCAATGGGAGATGAACATTAACTATAATAGGTATTAAAGGATATTTTTTCTGATGTCCCTGGGACCACAACATGATCACCGGGAACGAATGTACGTTGAGAATTTAACAATGCCTGCAAGAAAAAAAATTCCTTGTTACACGACAAAAACAACAACTTATCTACCGGTACTGAGGAAAAGTAATTATTATCCTAAATATACAGACATATGACGTCACGAAGCTCCATAAATACTTATAGAGAATTTAATTGATTGAATTGTAAAATTATTAATAAACAATCATTTCCTAAGTTTAACGAGTGCACAAAGGCGTTTGAAGAGAGTGAGAACGCACTACATCCCTTTACGAATCCCCTGCATTTCTGTTTATTCCCCACATGGTTCGCCGCACGTTTTTCATTTTGCTCGCACAGTTGACGAGTATAAGAGAAAATAGAAAGGCTTTAAACAAACTCCTTGTTGCAACAACAGTATCAAAGAATGTGAGCTAACACGAGACTTACCGTGACTATTTCTTGTGTTATTTTATCAAGTTCATACAAGAAGTTCGTTGCAGACAATGGTTGCTAATAAAACAAAACAAAAAATATAATTTTGAAAGGAACAACAAAGCTAAAAAAATTAGACGCAAGAGGATCAGAGTTTCTACACTCTCTGAATGTGAGGTTTATAATAACAGATTTGTCCAGGATAGAACGCAAATAAGATGCACGTTCCTCATAACAGGCATCAAAAAGTGCCCTCATTAATAAAAGTTCACCAAAACACACCAAAATCTGTCAAGTACGAAGTAATATGGAAATGTCAAAATATCACAGTCAAACATGAAGTACTCATTAAACAATACTTGCGTTCAATCCTGGACATAAGTTGGAGAGTGACTGTAAGAGTAAAGTGTCTTGTCTAAGAACACAACACGAGCCAGGACAATGGGTACAGTAAACCCCAGGAGGGGTACTCTCTAAACATTTGGGGTGTGGGGTGTGTACAGCACTTCCTGAAACCTTAACTCTTTCTCAGAACAACATGTGTGACATTCTCTACCCACCCCGGGACTAGAACCTTGGATGTGTGGCTCTGAAGGCTGCTATGAACACAAAACAAAATGTTTTATATTTTATCGAATGTTTAAACTATTGTAAAGAAAAGGAGAGAGAGTCCACATCACTGTTTCAAAAGAAGTTTATAAAAATAAAGCCAGAAATCGTAATATAAAGATTTCAACATGCAAATTACAGGGGCACCCAACGAGAAAATTTCACTTTAGGAGTCAGAACACCGTTTTTACGTTATAAGTGAACAGCGCTTTAGAATATTTAAGGTTTTAGCGCTATATAAATGTATAAATTATTAAATTAAATTATTATTATTATTGTTATTATTATTATTATTATTATTATAAGTGTCCTTTTTGTGCGTTTTAAAACCTTTTTTTTAAACGCTTTTTGGATACGCTAGCTAAACTTTCAAACTTCAGAAAATTTTAGGGAACAAAATACCATTACGAATTTACGAGCCACTGTTGCCTTCTCGAAAATCGTAGCTGGCCTTTTTTCGTGCCAAAAACGACATTTTTCTCTCTCTCCGAAAACAGCAGACATTACTTTTCCCATATCACGAAAGTTTGAGCTGTAGAAATTTCCAGTATTTCATCACACTTTAATCCGAAAATCGTAGGCGATTATAGGTCTTCCGAACAGATATTCACCCCTCGGAAACGGTCTGTTGGGTGCCCCTGAAATTACCTTTATTGGTTACCAATTTAGTTTGTAAACAATTCAGGCAAAAAAGCGAAATAGAATCAATTTTTTATTTTCAAAATTCTCTATCACATCCCCTACTACTAATAATTTATGCTTCATTGAAAATATCTTATAGACAGTAGTAGACACATTTATTGTAAGCCAGGAAAACACATTCACATATAAGCTTAAATAATGATTTATTTTAATATCAATGTTCCTTACTGCCTGAGTAGCCTGATTTGGTGGAGGTGGTATTCTGTTGATCAGTGCATCATATATGGAGTCGAAAGGAAGATCATCATCTACCTAAAGCAATAGAAGGAACAAAGAGATTTGTAGGGTTTACTATAATTTTCATGGTTTAAACGATTGGTAAGATTGCAATTATAGTGGGCACTTTATTGTTTAAATATAAACCTGTACCTGAATAACAAATAGAGGAGAGTCCCATCTGTTTCTTGACTCTGGGGGCTCAAATCTCATTACCAAAGCATCTAATCTAAAAGCAACAAAAATTGTCATCATTTACTTTTAATTACGGAGCAGATGGTAGAAGTTAAAGTATAATTTACACTGTAGCAGATCAAATTACATGTACTTACATGTCATCATTATATCTATTCTCTCTCGTTCTGTTCCACTCTCTGCATGTTTCTTGTGGAGTGTCACAATGCACCTTGAAATAATCAGTGTAAAAAAAATGAAACTACTATGAAAAGCGAAATTTGCTTATTGGATATATTTAATGGCATATCGAAATCTCCAAAAGGTTGCCTAGCCCTGCCACATGATTAAGCAAACACAATAAAAATTATTTATATCTTTCTTTATGAGGTCAATTCTTCCCCATTTAAGAGGCATCAGGGATTTGACCCCCCAAAAATACCATACTAAAAACAATTCACTTTACAGAGACTCGTGAAGTTTCTAAGATCAGTACAGTGACTCATCTTAGACAACTGTTGTTACCTGTGGGTGATTAAACCACTTATCCAGGGACTGGTTAAACACAGACTCTAGATACAGATCTCTACTGAGCTACCAGAGTGTATGGTGAATGTCCTTAGTACAGTATCATTATATTCTTTCCTTAATTTTTTTCCATGTCACTTTGTGATGTTGCAGTGCAATGTTCTAGTAGCAATTTCATGGCAGTTTGCTCAAGGCAACTTGCAACTTTACATGTGTAATGCAAATTTGCTTTCAATCAAGTTCACAAGCATGTTTGAGCTTTTAGATGTTCCAATTTCACTTTTACAAGATCTGGTTCACATTTTTCTTATAACAACTAAAGGTTTAGTTCACATTACAAAACTGGCATTGCTGCACTGTAGTTTGATTTTTATGGACCAAAATTACATCAAACAATTTACTCTGAAGTAGACACAATAATTGTATTTTTGTGTAAAACAAATTGGGTTAGCCCAATACAAATTTATTACTTGCATGCATGAGTGCAGGTAAATGCATGTACTTACAATGCAGTGTGTGGTCTTGTGTGCCTTTGCGACACAGTATAACTCATATCTGTATCCTAAAACATCAAACACAACTTGTTAAAAGTAATTTACAATAAACACCAAGAGAGGTCTGAAAACCATGCAAGATGTACAATGTAGTTAATTTTACGCCAACTGTGAATTCGTTGTCAGTGATTTTGAAAAAAAGAAAGGGTGCGCTGTATAAACTGCACAGAACAATGGAGATTCTTATATATAAGTTATTAGGGATAATAGGTCATTAACAGAACAGGACCAGGTTGTTCAAAGCACGATTTAGCTAATCCAGTATATTAAGTGCGTCAGTTTTGATTTCAGTTTATTGACTATTCCATGAGGTTTCCTGCTTATATTTTCTGTCCTCCATGTTTGACGTAAACTGATCTCAAAGTCCACAAAACATAACGAATCAAAACACTTCTATACAAGAGAAATTGTAGCCTCTACCAACTTTTAATCCTGGATTAATGTAAAATCGGCTTTCAAACAACCCAGCTGTTACAGTGTATGAACTGTTCCTTTAATTTCTGTTGCAGATAATGCACATACAGCATTCTTCACACACCATGGGCCAAATTGATGGCCAGACTATGAATGTAATTTCTTACAAAAGAAAAAAATATTGAGATTTATTTAAAAAAAACATAGTATTAACACTGAAAAACAGTCACAAATTGTACATGTACAAGCACTTACCTTTTATGTAGTTAAGTGAGTCTAAAATAACTATGTCATCTCTTGAAATAAGCCTTAAAAAAATAAAAAACACTTCTCTATTAGAATAGCACAATTGAAATACTTGTAACAATGGAAAGAAACAATTTTTTCCAAGCCTGTGCCCTTTACAAAACAGTACTAACAGTAGAACCCTGCTTTACAGACAACAACTTAACACCAACATCTACTCGTTATGGTCAGTTTAATTTTGTTTGTAATGAGAAGCTTGCAAATTTTTTCTGTTACATTAATCTACTTTATACGGAAACTGTTAAAATCAACAACTGAACAGACACTTTTCTGTGATGGGAATGACACAATCTGCTTACATGAGCACTGTATATTTTTGGCTTACCATGATCATGTGCTAATTGCACCCTGTTAGAAAATGAATGCTTCTGCAGGTTAAGGCAATTTTACTTGATTATATTTGAATGCGCATAACTGAGGTTTCTTCAGTTTGAACTTAGTAACATGCACAGGTAAGACATTTTAAACGTCGTTCTGCTGCTTTGAAATGTTTTATTTGCTTTTTTTTAATTCCGTGAAATGTGCCCATGAAGTTAACATGTATTCTGAGAGCCCAAATATTACAGACACCCAGATAAAATGAACACTTTTACATGTCCCTTTGATATCACAACTTATGTTTATTAATTGGGCCCCACTATAAATTATACATAAAAACTGCAGCATCAAAGAAACAACTGACTTTCTAATTTCATCAGTTACATGGTAATAGTCACCTTTCCACTGCAGATTTCAATAGCCCTCTAGCTTCCTTCTCTTTTGATGAAGCTGCAATAAATAAAAAATACTTATTAATAAGCAAAGAATGACTAGTCGGATGAAGAAAAAACGAGTTATACATTTACATTGTTAGTACAAAATATTATCTATTTAGCAATGCTTTGCCAGAATACACAAAATTTTGTACATGTACTGTATTATCTCAGTGTTGAGCATTCAACTTTATACAATTTTCAGGTGTTTATGTATTCTGGTTGGTTCCTTGTCCGTGATCTGTGAGAGGATATTTGACGCACAGATTTAAAATCCTTGTTGGAAAAAAAAGTGGAAATACATTGTATTAATCTCAACTATAAATATTCAATTAAAAACAGACCACTGCTATTTTTCCTGTTTTAGTGAACATTAATTTGAATTCCATAGTTTAGTGTGGAGCAAAAAAGACAAAATGTTAGGCTTGACTTTTCTTATGTGGTTCTCCTTGTTACTGTGGAAAGGGTTCACATCAATGAAGTGAGTAACATAGACCTGCCAACTCTCACGCATTATGCGTGAGTCTCACGCCTGCAGATCCAAAATATCGATCTCACGCATACAGCCCAGTTTCTCACGCTTGACTGACAAATTTAGATTTCTTACTCTTAAAACCCATTAAATGTACATTTAATTCAATTTTGCTGAAACATAACTCAGAAAATGAGCATTGTTATTCGTGTTTGAGTCAATTTTTGCAATTTCACAGACTTCGGCAACGTTTGAAGATCGTCAAAACATCTTCGGAAATATCCGGAAATTGTCGGAACACCTTCGGAACTCTTCGGAAATCCCGGAAATAGTCGGAACATCTTCGGAAACGTTCGGAAATAGTCGAAACATCTTCGGAAAATGTGGAGAAGGTTATCTCACGCCTTTGACTTAGAAAAAGTTGGCAGGTATAGTAACGTCTTTTTTTTTTTTAAATTAGCTCTCCTTGTTACTGTGAACAGGGTACATGTCAGTGAAGTGGCAGGGGTATTTTGCAGAACACAAAATGCAGAAAGATGGAATAGCGGTATATATGGCGATAGTATAATGCCCTAACCAACAAATAAAAGCTAATCGCATTCAAACTGAAGTGAAAGCTAACGGCAACCAAACCACTGACCATCAAGTTTAACACATTCTGTCTGTATTTTATGATCCCTTTTCAAGTTATCATAACAGCTTCTTTCCATATTTACTCGGTAAGATATAGCTCCATCTACACAAATTCAGTGCTACCCCAAATATGACTTACTTTCACCTGAACAATGAGGCCATAAGCCACATAATATATACAAGTCATGTATTTTTTTTCCTTCTCCGCTAGTACAAGGCTACTTTTATCCATGCATCCGGTGCAGCATCTCATTAACGCTGACCCTTTACTTTTCATCCATATTGTATTTAAATTACTTAATTTGATACCTGCATAAACCACGTTTCTTTCCAAATTTATACTCTCGTCGCCTGCCAAATGAACAGTCTTTCCTCTGGAATTTTCCAGATGATTCTTTAATTCCTCGGCTCTTTTTGATTTCCCTGAAGAAGGATAGCCACACATAACAACCAGTGGCATCTTATTAGAAATGTTTTCAACGTTATATATCGCGAATTTGAAGAAAAATGTCCTATTATCTTTGCTTTGCTAGTAGTCCACTTTTTCCGCCATATTGGAAATGTCAAATTTTATATATGGACATTATGTCCTAATATGGAAATACTCCTTCCCAGCCTTTCTCCTCCAATTTGTTGGCGTGAAGCAAGATGGCGGACAGCGCGTCTTTTCTGCGAGTGTGTGCATTGTTCGTACTTTGCCATTTTTGTTGGAGCGATAGTGCTGTTAAAATCCTGAATGATGCGTCGTTTGAGCACTTGACCCAAGCCTCAACGGGAGCAACTACTGGCGACTGGTTGATAGTTTTGTAAGTCTTTTGAAAAAAATTGCAAACGTACATTGTACATAAGCTTACAAGTTGTTTTTATATAGGCTTACAGTGGACTCTCTCTAAGACGGACACCGTCAGAACCGGCTCCAACTGTCCGTCTTAGAGAGGTGTCCGTCTTATAGGGAGTTCAGTTGACTGTACTTTGAAAGGCACCAACAAATCTTTTATCATGACCTTATCTCTTTTTTTTAAATAATCTGTAAATCAGTTTTCTGTGGACCACAAAACACCAAAATTAAACTTTAATAAAAAGAGAAGTTCCTTGTTTTTTGATACTCTGAGAATAGAATGATAAAAGAGATGGCTGATTTTTTGCATGAAAAACCTGGACTGTGATCTGATAGTTTTTATTTCCAGGAATTGGGGTGGGATCCAGAGGTCCACAGAAAAGCTGATTTGAAATGACTTTAAAGAGTCTTATGACACTTTAAGAAAACAAATTAACAGCTGCTAGAAGTTATGTAGTTTTGAGGTGTATCATATGATGCATGTAAATTCTGGTCCAAAGAAGACAACGTATCAAATGTGGGTTTCACTCATCAACAATAGAGTGAAAATGAGCTGACCTCAGAAGCTGAGCTGTAAAACCACGCGACCCCCAGCAGACCCCCCTCCCACTACGCATGACCAAAATGTGGGTAGGCTGCTGACCAGCATTGTTTCAGGTTTATCTTAGTTAGCTTAAACTACATTTAACCACATTTTAAACAAACAAATCTACTGGTAACACTTTATCCTGAGAAGTGTTTGTTAGTTGCATTAGTCTGATTATAGCTGTTACAATGCTTCTTCTTTGTTGTCTTGATGTTGCCTTTTTGTAGCTCTTTCACTGAACAGGATCCAGAATGTGAAAAATGCAAGAGAGCAGACGAAGCAATTGAGAAAAGCCAACAGGAGTAAGTACATGAAGCTTTCAGTTTATAGAGGAGGATATAACAATAAAAAAGTTTGTTAGGGATTATTGAATACAATAGTGTTATTTCTTATATCAGAGTATAGATGTTTTTTATTCCTCCATGTGGCCTTTCTGATTTAATCCTATAGAAAAAAATCAACACAAGCTGTCAGGTCTGTAATGCCTAGTCTTTCCAGTCATTCCTTTGAAAACACTATCGAACCGAGAAATTTTGGTTGTCGCGTACGTACGTCCGTCCGTACGCACGGATTAGGCCTGGGAACGAGCTAGGCTCCGGTGGCAACCCGCGTCTTTTGGCGGGAAAAATCATTACTATCAGGCCCTCGGCAAATAAGTTTTTTAAAAACGATTTCTACTCAGCTATATATAGTAGGAAGTTTTAAACGCGAGGAAAAAAATCATTTTTAGCTCTTGTTGACAATGTTAGAATTACATGAAGGGGAGACTAACTTGAGGAAGTCCGCTGGTGGCTGTCCGGCTCGTCTGGATTTATCAGCTTGTAAGCGAGCTTATTTTAAACTTGTGCATGGATTGATTTGCCAAATGTAGCTAAATGTTCTGGTTCATACGTGATAAGCTCTCGGGAAACGGTAAGGTGAACAGCAGAATTTTTAATGTGGTTCAGAGTCAAAAGTCAGGAAACAATCTCACAGCATGCCGATTTACCAAGCGTACGCATGAGTTCACTACTATTAAAGCATGAAGACTTCGCGATTGAAAAGCACACGAAGAACTCAGTTTTAAAGACAGTTTATTACAGATACATTATTTCTGGATATATTTCTCGTTTTACCCGCGATGACAACCATAGTTAGTAGAGGAGTAAAGATTGTGGCCGATCGAAATGGAAATCTTCCAAGCTTCTTGGTGAGTTTGAAGCAAAGATGGTCAAAGACAACATTCCTTTACGAAAACAAGGTGAGCTATTGATGTTCATTTTTTTTAACAGATTAGGAAAGTCTTTGGTATTTAGATTAACCAGCGTTCAACCTAATTCATTATTTTTAAACGAAGCTGGGTTCTAGCTCTCAGTCGTGTACCGGTATGTCAAACAAGGAGATAGACTTAGTGAACTGAAATTCGTTTTGTCTTAAACACGAATTGTATATTCAAAGCATACCTTACTTCTGGTTTTTCCTATCCGCGTTAATTTGTTTATTCTGTAGTTAAATCACCGAAGTAGGAAGAACACACCACTTTTAAACGTTGGAAAGAGTACAGAACAAGTAGAGAACAAAATTTACATGAAAAATTTGTAAGAATGTGGTCGAGTCAGATGCAATATAGGGGACATTGATAGCTGAGAGTCTTAGGGAAATATAGTTTCTCCATGACCTCTGTTATTTTTCACTGAGAACTTTGCGTAGTTTTCCTTATTTTTAAATTTTTATAATATGAATGTTATGAGTGAAAACGTTTTGTGAAAGTTTTGTATTTCTTATCTGATAACAGCCTTTCTCAGAATAAATTGATTAGTTTATTCATATTTTTTATAACTTACCGTATTTAATCGATTAAACGCCTCCCTCGAATAAGCGCTACATGTTAGAACAGAAATATTAATAAACGTCGCCCTCGAATAAACGCCGCATCATGATCATGTGGCATTCATTTGAATAACAGACTCGGAAAGCAAATGCAGTAATAATCAAGCTTGAGCAGGCCAAAACAAATATTTTTCTTGATTGTAACAAGGTTTTAAGGTATTGAAATTGACTTTTCAGGCATGTACTAGAACATGTTTCTGTTTTTTTTTTTAAATTAAAGTGTTCAGTTACCATACTATTGTTTACAAGAAATAAATTGAATTTTAAATGAACGGCGCCCTCGCATAAACGCTTCCCTCTAATAAACACCGCACTCCAATCACGAAAAATTAAATAAACGCCGTGGCGTTTAATCGAATAAATATGATACATAAAAGAATATAGCACAGACTCTAAAATGTTATGCAAAAGATCATGAAATTTTCTTAAGTTATAACAACCAAACTGATCCTGAAGTTATAATGTAGGATAAGGGCTTGGAAAAAAATAAATTCCAGATTTCCCTGTGGTTGACAAGCAGCTCTCAAATTTTGCTTGCCTAGGACTGTGCATGATTGTGTTTCTTAGTAAACTTGTGACTGTATAATTTACATCTAGACGACTTACCTGGGCCTTTTAACCTATTACGCAAACAGGCATGAAAAATTAATTGCTTGACAGAAAAATCTACTTGCCCCAGACAATCAGAGGGTACCTTTTTAGCCCTGTGGCTATGAGCATTGCTTTCTTGAAGGTTGCACATGACTCGTACAATTTTTTAAGCCTTTCAAAGTTTTCCAACTTAAAGCAGTGACTAAATCAAATATTTTTGCCAATTTTTTTTCTACAAGAGAAGTAGGATTAGTTTTTGATCGTGAAAAAAATAAGTTCAAAATGGGCCTGTCTGCGATGACTCGAGGATATAATTAAAATTAAATAATACATGTACAACAAGTTTTTTGAGGTCAATTCAGTGAGAAGTATTTATAGAGGGTGTAAGATGCAGTTTGAAGTTATCATTTATTTTGGTAAATCTGTTGTCTTTCTAAAACTTGCTATGATAGGATTTCCATACTTTTTGCCAGGATGCAAGTTAAGAATTTTACAGGTTTTTGATATGTATAAATTTTGTTTTCAGTGCAGGGAAAACAGTCAAGGTGCAGTTAGTGAAATTGGTGATGCAGGTAATCATAACATTAGTGCCAGCGTATACCTTTCTTTATCTAGATATTAAAGAAGCTCCATGACACATTAGTGCATGAAACTTGTTTTTCAAGTGTAAAACTTTTGGGTGTGAAAAATGGTATGTGTTTTAACCCCTTGGTAAGTTTACATTGTATGTTTCCCTAAAATCCTCGTTCAATTGAGGAATTTAATATACACAATTTATATGTAACAGCACATGTACATAAAATGTTTTTATTGTTCAAGAAAAATGTTTTCGTTGTTCATACAATGCACCCCTTCCCCACCATGGAGGAGGGGTAGGAGGGCAAAGACCCAACAAGATCTGCTACCTGACCCGACAAAATACCGGAATACTTGTAATGATTTTGTGGGAGAAGTGCAAATTGACCTGTTGTGTTTGAATTCCTTTAATTTGTTAATACCTTAAACCTTAATAGCTAATAAGCTCAAGCCCTAACTTAACATAAATTGTCTTGTTGTGGTACCAGGCAAATGTAGAAATAGAACTTAAACTCAGCTGAAATTTTACGTGAACACAAAGACTTAGTAAAATTTTAGAGCTGCTTAGGCCAGAAAAGCCAGCTGGGCTTGTTGATGAGCCGGCTTAGTGTTTTCTTAGCTATATCCCTGATAAAAGTTTTAGGGAGAATATGTAAGCTTTCCTGGACTTAATCACAGTACTTTCAACAGCACCTGTCAGAGATAAATATAAGAGTCTTAAAAGACACATCATTTTGTAGGGAACTCTTGAATTAAGCCGGTGTTTCACACCCCAAAACATTTATCAAAGCCTTGCCATGTGCCGGGTCTTATTGATAGCACTATTAGTGTCTTCAGTAGGTAAAAAAAGGTTTTCCTGGCACACTCACTCTGAAAGGACTTTTTGGTTCTAAACATATCCCTCAACACATTCCCTGGCCCATGCAAAAATTGGAAAAATAACTCTCTTTTTATGTATCTGTATAATGTTATGAATAAATTAAATTAAAATTATAAATATTCATTTGATGTCAATGATCATCAACAAAATGGTATCTGTTATTTTCCCTTTTTCAGGGTTAACACGAGTAGCAGAATTTCCACAGAGAGTTGCAGACACAGAGAGAGATAATTGAACAATCAGAATATATTATTTCTTCATTGCATGTACAACTAATACTTATGTACTATGTGTGAAAATATACAATTTATGTAGTCAGGTGTAATTTTAAAGTTAATGAAATAGAGCCAGATAAGGTTCAACCATGTACGTATTTCTTAAGGGATCTCTGACATCACAATATAGATAGATAGATGGATAGATGCTTTATTAAAACTAAATTGCAACCCAAGGGTTGAATAATATAGTTTTTACAAAAAAATTACAATGGTTAAAAAGGTTAAAATTACTTATATACACAAAATGAAATATACAGCTATAAAAAGTCAAACATTTAAAATTTGAGCGCATTGCTAAAATAAAAAAATATAAAAAACATCCGGCTACCCAAACATTTGTGGGAGGTGTGGTGACCTAATGGTTATTGTGCTGGACTCCGGATCGAGCGGTCCGGGTTCGAGACCTGGCCCGGGCACTACGTTGCGTTCTTAGGCAAGACACTTTACTCTCATAGTTCTTCTCTTCACCCAGGTGTATAAATGGGTACCGGCTTATTTACTGCTGGGGGGGAGGGGGATTAACCCTGCAATGGACTAGCATCCCATCCAGGGGGAGTAGAAATACTCCTAGCCGCTTAATGATGCTTCAGAAACCTGGTTATGCTCCAGCTTGATGAGCCACTTGGCTCAACAGCAGGCTTTACCTACCCAAACATTTAATTCCCAGTGCCCACACTGTGAAGAACAGTAATCATGATAATGAGATACACAGTTCATCAATCTCTAAATTAATATCACATGTTGCAATACAATAATAACTGATGAAATATATGTTGTTCATAGGCAAATTTTTACTTCATCACCAAAACCAAACTCAGTCATTAAATAATAATTAAAAACATTAAACACAGCTGTTTTGTTTTGTGGGTGTGTCTCACAGATCAGTTATTTGTTGTTAAGCCTTCTGTTTCAGTAGAACTAATTTAATAGCCATATTTTTTTCTCATGCTTGCATGGTTTAATATACAAGCAAATGCATGGTAAAATTTTTGCCAAACAATCTATACAGACTATACCTGAGTTTAGGACTAACAAACAGTAGGTCTGCCTCTCCAGAAGTTTTCTTAGTTTACATACAATTAAGTAAAGTGAAGCCCCTCAAGGACAAAGGGACTCATATGAAGGGAAAATGGTGTTATCATTTTGGGGAATCCTATTTGGCAGAATGATAAATGCCACTATTTTGCTTGCGGCTGGCTTTTACTCCGGTTTGCTAGCAGACAGCTGTTATTTTTAGTATCGGGAAATAATATTGTCACTGTTCCAATAGGGCCCCCGTTTAGGCGGGGGGGGGGGGGGGGTGGGACAAGCTACATGCAAAACTTTCCAGTTGTATGCTTTGTACAGTACAGCTATAACATACCAGTTATGGTGGGTGTATGGATATTTTCTAGAGCAACGCTTTCTTTGTTCTAGTTTCTCTTTGAGAGTTTATATACCTTTGGGAGGTTATGCACAAACTGCTAGATGATTATCCTCTTTTGATTGATCAACTATTTTTACTTTTATTTGGTGCTGTTGTTCCTGGTGTAAAACAATACATAATATATATAAAGAAAATAACACGAATAAAAAATCATTCTAAAAAAGATGTAAAGGGCATATAACCTGGGAGCTCCGCTTTTAGGCTTGCCTAAATCTATATATTACATTACAGTGCGACGCGCCTTACCGTGGCCACCCAACAAACTTTTTTACAAGTGTGCTCTCGTAATATTATTATTAATTTGACCATCTCGCCTTCTTGCAAAGTTGAATACGATCAAATTGATACTTGTTTCATTGTATTTATCAATAAAGCGCAGTGAAAACGTAAATATTACAAGATGACACTTGTAAAAAAGTTTGTTGGGTGGCCACGGTAAGGCGCGTCGCACTGTAACGTGCTTACTCCAATACTTAAACGCACACACATGCAAGCCACAATTCTTTACTTTGCTTAAAGGAGAAACTAATACTCCAAATGTCAGTTTCTCCAAATGTGCTACATGTACAGCAGTTTATTTACCTTTATGAGCCTAATAGTTATAAAACTATAATTTAAAAAAATCATTCTTTATACAGGGTAAACAACTGTTATAAGTTATAATAAACCCCACTATCAACTTGGCCTCTGTTAAAAAATGAATTTTTTGTTGTTAATAAACTACTTGTGTAAAGGAGTGGACATGTAGCCTTGAGCTCTTCTGTTGGTATGAGCAATAATGGAAACATTCACCAAACATTTTTACAACTTTCCAACAAAATTACTCTCAATAAAGGTGATATGTTAAAATAATTATTTATTGACTGGGTTAGGCCAAGCCAGACAAAAAAATATATTTGCCTCTTGATCATTTTGCATGGATTGAGTACAGCCAGGTTTGTATGTATTAACTCTGGACCACCAACTCAGTCAACAGGCTTACAACATTGTTGGACGATACTTCTAGCATGTGCTTTTATTCAATGACCAACACTAGCATTGTTTTGCAGTCAGTCCTAAAGTATTTGTTCTATCTGTCACCAGGTTGGGTCACAAGTTAAACTTTGCTCGTGTTTTACCTCCCAAGAGTAAATGTGAGTATAAAATGACTCTTCCATTAGCTATTGTTTTTGCCCGTATTTAGCAGTCAACAAGGATGTAATATACAATGTTGGGCTTCATTTTGCAGTGACGCTCAAGAGATTTGAAGTAGCAAGATGGCCCACTGTTATGTTGTAAGTGTGTTTAAAACATTTTATTCAATATTCCAATATATTAACTTATTTTAGTATAATAATTTTTGTTTGATCTCCAGTGATGAAAGCAAAAATACCTTCAGTTGCTAACTAAGTTTTTGACAGATAATTCTTATCTAGTCTCAAACCTAAAGTAAGTCAAAAGTTATTATTTTAAGGAATGCTGTTTGCCAGAAATGTTGTACTGAACAAAAAAGCCTGATATAAAATAATCAGCAGATTCCAGTGCTTAGACTTTCTTAGCAAATATACATACACGTGGTGTTGTGATGGGCCAAACCAGTCACAAACTGGCCATTAGGCCTGTTCCAAACGCCATGCTACATGTAATTTAGTTTGGCATGAGAAGAGCTTGCTGTTTGAATTCAAGTCGCGCTACCGCCGTGCAGCATGGCAAGGCCTGCCGTGCTAAGTAGTCGTGCCGAACTTAATTCAGCCTGCTTTACCGAATGGTTCCAAACGGTGTGCTACCACCATGGCAGGGCAGTAGCATGACGTTTGTGGCAGGCCTTCAGTTTGTCACTAGTATGTAAGGTCATCTATTACTCATAGTTTACGTACCAGTAATTTATCTGGGAAGTTCTTTTTCTTTTCCCTGTTACTTTGTTTTTACTGTAAAATCCATTAGACTTATAGAACTGCCTGGAACTGCAAAATGGTCATTTTTAGTTTTTAATTGCTTTCAGGCTCAAACAAGGCAAGCAGTATATTTATTCTGATGAGGCACTTGATGCAGCGTCCTTTATCAAATTTGTGGAAGAAGGTTATAACCTGGCAGCATCTAAACCAGTACCACCGCCGATTAGCAAATTGTAAGTAGCTTTACCAGTCTCAAAATTTTTCTTTGACATTTTTGTGGTCATTCATGCAAACATGGAAAAAGAGGTGTTATTTCTCTTAAAATATCCTTTTGTTTGTTCCGACTCCAATGCATCAAGTACCTTTTTCATAAGACAGTGACAGTACATGTACTTATACAGCATTTCCCTGACATTGACTACAGGACCAAGGATTTTTTGCCATCTTCAGAGTAATAATTGTGAGATTGCAAATCTACTTTCAAACAAAGTTTTTTTTTATTTTATTCTCAGTGACATTTTCATTGAGGAGCTCATGGATGATGCAAAGGTATAGATAGATCTCTTTACTTTATTTCAGTAATGTGCAGTTCCAGAAAAATGTCACACCCCTCCCATGGAAGGTTTGTTGGTTTCAACCCCTCCACCCTTCTGGAAATTCCAGTTAAACCCCATTCTTTCCTTTTAAGTTTTACTTTTTGAGACCCCACACCCACTCAGAATTTCCAATGACCTACCATGGGGTGGGTATGGATATTTTCTGCAACTGCACAATAGTAATTACAATGGATCCCTATCTCTCTGACCTTCGATTTCTCAAACCTCTGGGTAAAGAAAACCAAAAGATGTTTGCCTCGGATTTGCTTCACTCAGCCGACGCTGCAATTCCCCCCCCCCCCCCCATTTTCTCAAACTACTTTTTATTTACCTTAGAGGTTCTAAAATTGGGTTCCCACTGGCTATTGAGATATCTGAGAGCTAGAGTGCAAAACAGTTTATAGTATTTTTAACACGAGTTGGCTGGGTGAAATGCCGTTATTCCATAAGGGTCTCCAGTA
This sequence comes from Oculina patagonica, assembly GCF_052425735.1. Taxonomy (NCBI): domain Eukaryota; kingdom Metazoa; phylum Cnidaria; class Anthozoa; order Scleractinia; family Oculinidae; genus Oculina; species Oculina patagonica. The sequence goes on from NC_135759.1 coordinate 44,278,806, forward strand.
GGAAAGGTTTGAGTGAGACTTTGGAAAAAGTCTCGTTTGCTTAGTAAATGATGAAAAATCAATACTTGAATACTGGTACACAGGGTTGTCAGAATAAGCCGGCACCCGGCGCATTTAACCGGCTCTTCCAAACTCTGCGCCGGCTACTCCGAATATAAGTACCCGGTAGGTCAGTTCTGAGTGTTTCATAGCCGCCTACTTTTTGGATGGAATCTGCTACTCAAAAACCCACTGACAACCCTGGGTCCAGAAAATATCCATACCTCCCCCACAGACTATTTTATGGTTGAACCCTTCCACCTAGCATCATACTTTGAGACCCCCAATCCCGTCAGACCTCTGTGGGGTGTTTACCGTAAATGGTCTAATAAACGCCTGACATATTTTCATTTTAGTTGCCCAAGGGGTGGGGGTGGGGGCATTAAATAGATATGGAAATAGATTTATTTGAGAGTGTGCATTTTTTTAAGGGAAGCCTCAGGCCAAGTGGCCCATACTTGCCGGGGCTTATCCTGGTTTCTGTAGCATTAAGTGGCTAGGAATATTTCTACCCCCCTGAATGGGATGCTAGTCCATCATGGGTGCCCATTTATACACCTGGGTGGAGAGAGGCACTATGAGAGTAACGTGTCTTGCCCAAGAACACAACACATTGACTCCAGCCAAGTGTTGAACCCGGACCACTAAATCCAAAGTCTGGTGCACTAACTATTAGGCCACTCCGCCTCCCACCAGGTCATTTACAGTAGAGATATTTTCTGTAACCACACAATAAACTCTGCCCCCTCTCTGCCATTCAAGGACCTCTTGATCGCCCAAATATGTTATCTAATGTGAAGTAAGCACTAAAAAAAACTTGTGCTAGTGGTTGTCTTACATGGGAAGTTGCTGATTCATAAACTAGATGTCTTTGAGAACACCTGTAACTTATTTTATTTCTTACTTTGTCACCAGCATATTATACACTTGAGGAAAAATGCAGCTGGCATGATATTCATTGCTGGAATACTGTTTGGTCTGTTGCTGACTCCTGTGCTTAGATTGTTTGCCGACTGTCTCATCAATTCATTTGTACAAGAGCCTGACTCAGAGCAAAACTATGAAGATGAAGGGTTAGGAAAAGATGAGGTGGACGAAGAGGAAGAAGAGGAAGAAAAGAAAGATAGATGAAATAGAAAAGTCACAGAACATAAACATTATCTTATAACTTTGGTGCGGCATGCATGGTACTGCATTGGCATTTTAATCAGGGCCTTGAAGAGGCTTCTAGAACACCAGCTTCTAAAAGATGCTTCAAACCTAGATTTACCACAGGGGGCCCAGACAAACTGTTTGTGTATGGCCTGTGCACATTTACATTTTTATAGAGAATGTATGGAATTTACCGAATGGTTTGTAGAATTGCGTAAAATGGTGCAAAACATTAACAAATTTGTGCTGAATAAATGTTAAGTTTCCTACCTTTTGTGTAGTGTCGTTCTTTTGGCTCAAAATGGCGAATTTGAGTCGATTGAAGGGTATTTTGCTTTCGCTGTTTACTATACATCTAATTATATGGAAAGGGTGGAAACTCCAACAGCTCCAAAGTAGAACACTTCCAGCGCCGAGCCGATTTTCGACCTGATAATCCCATCGCACAGCTTTCAAACTACGCACCAGAAAAGAGGAAGGCTTGACGAATCTTCTCGTATCATTTGATCGAAAATTTATCCAAACGGTCCGGAACAAGCCCTCAAACGAAAACGGGTATCCAAAATTTTTAAGCCGTCCGAATGCGTAGCACCAATTTGTTGTGCCGAAGGGAAACGCTATTCCCCAGCCTCTTTGTGATTGGATACAATTGAACAATGGTCGTTCAAGATTTTGTTTCGTGGATAGGGAGGCAAAGGCAAAACCAATACTCAATAGTATAGGGAGTGATGTCAATTGTGCGACACAACCTAAGGACCCTCGCGCAAAATATGGCAATATTGACGGCGATGCCGAAAGCGATGCATTATCATTTAAATATGCGTCGTTGTAACTTGTCAGTGCGGCGAAGTAATTATGAAATATTCATACTGACTTAAAAAACAAGTAAGTACCTACATCTAGTCGGTATGAGTTCATTTTTAAAGCTAGCTAGCTTCAAATAAAAGTCAGCGTTCATTTTTCAACGAAAAAAATATTTTACAGCCCTAAAAAATATCAGACTTTAGTCATCTCACCTAGTTGTTTTACAGAGATTGCAAAACTATACACCCACATGTGAAACTCTCGTGCAAAACCGTTGTTGTGATTTGCTATTCTTGTGTCAAGGTCCGGCTGATTGGGAAAACCCCGCGAAGTTCCATCACGACTTTCGTAGCGCAGAAAATGCAGGCGATCGCGAGTTTGCGGAAAAGTGGGATTTTTTCGGGACATACGAATATGGCAAGGTATTCGTGTTTAAGTTCCTTTATTTTTCTTTCTGTTTTTTGATGTTTTAAACATTTATGGCTGCAATCACCGAAATAGTCCTCATTTTATAGGTTCGAAACCTAATTAACTTCTGAACAATCTGAAATCGTACACATAGCCGAAGCTGGGCACAATATTCTCGTAACTGGAGAGGGAGGAACAGGGAAATCTTTTGTGGCGAAGGCTATCAACAGTTGACTGCTAAAGCAAGGGAAAAAGGTTTTCATTGTTTGTGGGAGCGGTGCTTCGGAAAGAGTGTATTTGGAAGTAAATAAACAGACGTCAACGGTGCACTCCTTTTACTTCGACGCATAGAAGTTACAACGACGCATATTTAAATGATAATGCATCGCTTTCGGCATCGCCGTCAATATTGCCATATTTTGCGCGAGGGTCCTTAGGTTGTGTCGCACAATTGACATCACTCCCTATACTATTGAGTATTGGTTTTGCCTTTGCCTCCCTATCCACGAAACAAAATCTTGAACGACCATTGTTCAATTGTATCCAATCACAAAGAGGCTGGGGAATAGCGTTTCCCTTCGGCACAACAAATTGGTGCTACGCATTCGGACGGCTTAAAAATTTTGGATACCCGTTTTCGTTTGAGGGCTTGTTCCGGACCGTTTGGATAAATTTTCGATCAAATGATACGAGAAGATTCGTCAAGCCTTCCTCTTTTCTGGTGCGTAGTTTGAAAGCTGTGCGATGGGATTATCAGGTCGAAAATCGGCTCGGCGCTGGAAGTGTTCTACTTTGGAGCTGTTGGAGTTTCCACCCTTTCCATATAATTAGATGTATAGTAAACAGCGAAAGCAAAATACCCTTCAATCGACTCAAATTCGCCATTTTGAGCCAAAAGAACGACACTACACAAAAGGTAGGAAACTTAACATTTATTCAGCACAAATTTGTTAATGTTTTGCACCATTTTACGCAATTCTACAAACCATTCGGTAAATTCCATACATTCTCTATAAAAATGTAAATGTGCACAGGCCATACACAAACAGTTTGTCTGGGCTCCCTGTGGATTTACTTATTATTGGGAGAAATGTTGACCCCAACATTTTTGTCTTGGAGTCGTGATGGAACCGTACAAAATTAATGGTTTTTGTGTGCCCTGTTTAATACCGGGACGGTGTGTTGATTGTTGTTGTCAGCAGTGTTTAACTGAATGCAAGTGTTATTCATGACATCATTTCAGTGTTGTGATCGCAGCTGTCGTTTCGTCTTGTTTTATTTGCTTTCATGTTGTTAAAAGCAAGAAACTAGCTGTGTTCCATTTCCCTGGGACTTATTTCTTAGTGTACGTCGGCTTATAACTTGATCATTAAACTGAAAAACCGATTCTTATTCGACATTAACCAATCGTTTTATATGTGACGTTTTCCCACTTAATGTTTCTATGTACCTCGTTCGTCGCTGCCTTCTGCTGTTTCCAGCCTAGTGTCTGACAAATCGAGGCTCGTTTTATGTACTGCAGCAGCTTATGGGATGGTCTCAGCCAAACTCTTTCCCAAGTTGCAAAAACTACAAACCCTGCGCTGCAAGGATATTTACGAAATCTAGCTATGGGGCTAGTGTGGATCCCCTTCTTGAGGTGCTGGGATAGGATAGGGTCTTAGTTGGCCAGACAGCCGAACAAAAGGCGGTTATCATGTTCCAAACTCTAAAAAAACTAACGCTCCCCCGCCCGCCCCCACATGCAAGATCTGTTCTCTGCTCGTGATTTTGATTACAATTAACACGTAACTCTATCCTGGGTGCCAGAGATTTTCGGCCGACGAAGAGTAAGCCACCGCGCGCGAGAAAAAACCTCTGGTACCCAGGGAAACGTAACTCTACATACATACAACATCTTGCAAGTACCGCAGTTTTAGTGAGAATAGTGGGGGGTTTTTGCTTATTCCGGAGCAATTCTTTGGAATGGACTGTCATCTAAATTACGCAAGCCATTTACCCTTGCATGCTTTAGAAAGGGAATCGATGACTTATATTCCTCAACGGGCACCCACATGGCAAACACGTAAAACAGTATTGTAAACATGACTTTTTTTAGGTCTTTTTATATCTTTTATATACTGGTGTTTTTTAACCGTGTCTAACTAGAGAGAAAGCATGACTTTTGTTTTTCCGCGAACGCCAAAAATTCAACTTCTGCTGCCTGTCGTTTGGTGTTCGTATGCGGAAAATATGTAGTGTTGTGTTTGTCGTGAAAGTGGGATTTTCCCCCATTTTCTAAGGTAACAAAATAAAAGGCAAGCTCACGTTTGCCGTTTGCCGCATAACTACAGTTGAATCCCGATAACTCGAACCCTCAAGGGAAATCGAAAAAGGTTCGAGTTATTGTGTGGGAAATGAGTGAAAAATGACCTGGAGGGGAATCGAAAAAGGTTCGAGTTAGCGGGAGGTCCGAGTTATTGAGGGTTCGAGTCATCGGGATTCAACTGTATATGAATTATAAGCCCCTTCAGTTTTATTTCTGCCTGACTGCTTACGAAAAACTCTCATAAACAAATTGGCACGGAATAAAACAATACATGTAGTAGAATGCTTTTTTTAACCTTGTGCAATAAATTGCAACTTTATTTGCCCATCATTGGTAACAACGTCTTATTATTACAATCAGTTGCGGGAGATCTTAGCAAGCTCAAAAGAGCTTTTCAAATATAAGATCCCCACTTTCAAATTGCTATTTACTACAGCAGGGGCGGATCCAGGGGAGGTGGATTGGGTGGCTAGCCACCCCCCTTGATCCACAAGAAAAATAAATCCACATAAAAATAGAAAATAAGGACAATGACACTGGGTAAGGTGAAAAAAGTGTTAATGGGAAGCATCAGCGGATGGTGATGCTTGTCTAAATCAGAAACTAGGTATTGGGGCCCAGGCAGTCTTGCCCAGTCTGCCAACTATAGTATATATATGTCATTCCCATTTCGCAATTACCTTGTGGGCCGTAATATTACTTTAAGCTTGTAGTACCAGTGGTATTTCAGCATGCAAGTAAAAGTACAATCACAGCAATACTTTAAGCGTTGTAATTTTTTGATAGGCTAGTTGCTATTTGTCTTGCAACAAGTACATACGTTAAGCAGGCAGCCAGTGTAATTTCACATTTATTTTTTGGAGCAAGTAAGCTTACATAAAATTTTTAGTCTATGGAAAAAAGTTGAAATATTTGTTAACATCCGCCCCCTTAGCAAGGCAACTTTGCCAGGGGCCAAAAATTTCCACGCTTGTCAGGTGAACAAAACGACCCATATCTGTTCTTTCGTGCAAGTTCGTAAGTTCAACTTCAAATTTCAATCACTGTTCGTAAGAACTAGAGTTTCTGTCCCAAATATAATTCAATGTTAAAGAAGGTAAGTTGAGATAAGAGTAGTTTTGTCAATTACCAGGGAAAAACAGCGGTTTAATAGCTTAATTGAAAGACGTTTAAAGCTGCTCAGAATCACGGAAATCACGTCTAAGAGGCTTCACTTTTTTAAAAATTTTCTGGGGGCATACCCCCCGACCCCTCTTGGGGCATGGAGCAGGCAGCCCCACGTATGGGTCTTTGGCACAAAATAATTGGGACTCCCACTTTAAAAATCCTGCCTAAAAGCCTGATACCCCCTCCCCATAAAAAAACTGGGGCTTAAACAAGATACTACAAAAAAGTTTATGAACAGCCACCCCCCTTTAAAAAATCCTGGATCCGCCCCTGTACAGTTACAATCAGTGGCGCATTTACAAGTTTTCTTTTGTCCTGGAGAATTTTAATTTTGTTGCTCCCTCGGCTATACAGTAAAAACCCGCGTATAAGAACCTAACATTTAAGAACCTGTTAGGCTAAAATTTCATTTTTACGCACCCTTTACATAAGAACCATTTTAGGCTAAAATTTTTAAATAGGTTCATATTTTCAACAATTCAAGGGAAAAAATAATGTTCTCAAAAATATAGAATTAAAAAATCTTCTCAAAAATATATTTATAACACAGTCTGTACACATTATAGTTACAGCATAGTTACATAAAACTTGTCCTCCTTGAATATAATTATTATATTATTATTATTATTTCTTGAACAAAAGTTAAGAACCTAGTTAGCCCAATTTTACACTAAAAACCATTTATATAAGAACCTGTTTAGGCTAACTTGAAAAAACCTAGGTTCTTATACGCGGGTTTTTACTGTACTGGGCATCCATGTAACAATTCAATTAAAGAGAAAGAATCGCACATCAGGTACTGAACCTAACAACAACAAACGAGTGAAAGATTTGGGGGAACGAAAAATCCAAACAGAAAGCGGCGAATACTCGAATGTGAGCAGCCTCTTCTTTATCTTTCGGGGTAGCGTTGCGTGACATCCAAACCAAAAAAAAAGGCTTTGGCGCGCTCATTCTTAGAATTATTCTAATAGCCCATAATAAACACCTCAGTAGTACTTTACTGGTCAGTTTGTAGAATTCTTCTTTTTTCTTCGTTCTGTGTTTTAAAGTCATTCATTAGTTTCGGGCTGGGTAGCTTAGCTTTTCGATCATTGGTCCTGGTAGCGAGACGACAGAAAATTACGCACATTGCCGCCTCACTGGAACGTTGTCTCAGGAATTGGAAATTTTTGCTTGATAACTGCCGGCCGGAGAAGTGTACTAAAAATTTGACAAATGATATGAAACACAGATCTATTCTGTGGTAAATAGTCTAACTTTCTTTGATGACCTATAATTTAAGCCTGCATTTTAGACGTCTTCCGTTTGGCGCGCGACCAGAGGAAGCCGTGTGAAATCTAGGCTACTTTAATTTTGCCACAAATGCTATCCGTTTTTAAAATAAACATATAAATCCATTTTTCCTTTAACTGAATGCGGAAACACCCAGATCCGTTGGTTTTTCTTTAGACAATGAGACTCACACAAAACCCAGCGGCACGTCCGGTTTATTAGAATACTGTGTTATCACTCCAGTGTATAAAAATAGCATGCTGAAAATATCTTTTGGAAGCCGAAGGCCGATTTTTATTGATCATTTCCGCCCTTGTCTTGCTCACCTTATATATTCAATTCCAGAAGGCTCTGTGATGTACGTTTCTTATAACTGAAACCCCAGTTTTGATTTCAACCGGCACTGTTTTCAGTCTGAAAGGCTATATCGATATAAGAGGTTAAAGATAATTGTTTCAAAAGAAGCCTTTATTGCCATTATAATATTCATTCTATTTTACAAAATGTCAAATAAATCTGCTACAGGAGATAATGTATATAATGGCTGGAGATCTCAGCAAGCTCTATTGAGCTTTTCTAAGTAAGAAGATCCCCATGCATACATATACTATTTACAATTTAGCAGATGGATGTAAGTATACATTGAATATATTAACGTGGGATTTGCTATTTTTAAAACTACTAAATACTTGTCGAGCCAAAATACTATCCACGGCGTTCATTTTGCAATTCGCTCAAGTTTTCTCTTGTGCACGGCAACTGTGTCCCGTCGCAACTTTATTTGAGTTCCAATCAAAGTGTAAACGAAATCGAAACTTCATGACTGACTTTCTTTTTCTGAGGAAGGAGACGCAGCGGCCTCATGGTTAGCTCATTACACTCCGGATCAAGCGGTGCGGGCTTGGGCTGGCTGGGATTATTACGTGGTATTCTAGGCCAAGACACTTCACTTGCGGTGCCTTTCGCGCCTGTATGAGCATAAATGGTAATCTCAGCTTGCATTGAGAATTGTCAGAAAAACCTCGGCTTACAACAAGTGCTGAGCGGTACTTGCGATGGACTTCAGAAAATAGGTCGAAATAGCGATCATGCTCCTTTGCTTTGTCTAGTGTTTCCTTCGTGTTGTGTCGGATAATCATGATACCTAATTTTAGTTCATGACGTCTTCTTTCGCTAACATCACGTTTATTTATATTCCAAATGGTACTTCCAAATTAAAACTCCGGATAATGCCGTATTAAAGGAAAATAACTTGAATTTTACCAGGCTTTTGTTCGTCTGCAACGCAGGCTAACTCCGCCACGCACTTTTAGACAAACGGTACCTCGTTGTTTTCCTTGTTTTTTTTTTTTTTACACACACAATTGCGAGCTTCTCTTTGTTGATTAACATCGCTGATATTTACCTTCCAAATATATTGTGGTGTCTCACTCAAGGTTAAAAGGGATGCAATCAAAGTTATTGAAAACCCAGCGCTACTGATCTGTTTTCGTTACGAAAGAACAAAGTTGGGGTGAAATTCCATTGTTCTGTACTTGACATTTCATTGGTTGAAGTAAAAAATGCTGAGATTTATTGTTCCCGTTTACATTGTGATTGGTTAACTTTGTCTGGGTGACCCCTGTAACAGTAGCTGCGCTGTAAAGGTTTTTAAACATTCAGTTTGTCCCAAAACAAAGATAATTGGCATTTTACCTTTACGTCTTTTTGTTTTGTATTTTTTTACATTTGGGATTATTTGAATCGCTGCAGCAAAACTTTCGCTGCAAAGATAAGTTCAATATTTGCCCCACCATAACGCACAAAAATCGGTGTACTTTTTTCATGCATTATAATTGTATTATAAAGATTGATATTTCTAAAGCTTCTAGACTACCTTAAAATAGGAATATAACAACTGGCAAAGAACGAGCTGATATTGCTTTTATGTCTACCGCTCCGTGACACAAGTGCAAAAGTACTACAGCTTCTTCTAGTTAAGGAAGTTAATTTATAGAGCAAAAGCTTTAGACTCCAACAGCGATCTGTACAAACAAACAATATCCGAGCAGATCCGTGTTTGTACAACTTGCGCGGATCCGGTACTGCTAACAGTTTAACCGTAAGTGAAAATTCTGTTGTAATGATGTGTTATTTCCGTGATGATGGTTTTGCCAGATTGGTACGTACGTGTGGTAGTTTTCACAAACTCTATCCTGACGGACAAAAGCAGCCTCTGATAGGAACCATCAAAAAGCTTGATGCGCCCCTCGTGCAGTTTGTACGTACCTGGTGTAATCTTTTTCTTCGATGCGATGGAAGTTGAACTACCAGTTGCAGAATTACCATCACGGAGAAACCTTTGAACTTCAGGCGGCAGAGACGGAAAATATTTTCCCGTCAAGGCAACCTTACCAGCATAAGACTCCATCCTCTTCATACGCTTCTCGTGCCATTTCTTGAAAATTTTCGACTGAATTTCGATGACAGTGGTCTTCGCAGCTTCCCACTTTTCTCTGTCGGATTCTGAATTTCTGGCCATCCAAGGCTTCGGAAAGTGAAACAAAGGTTTCACTATACTCCGTGGAATGAAGACCTGCAATCCTCCGCCAGGGTATGCTTTGTCATGAGGTGCAGCGATTCCTTCATACATGTACACTCCTCTGGGCACAACCAACATTGTGTTGTCTTCCAGGGTGTTCCACCTCTTTGCGACGGAGTGTTTATCACGGAATGATTGATCTGCGTCATGTCGCTCGGCCGTCCAGAACTGGCCATCTTCCGGTGCAGCACCGCCGCACAGCCTGTACAGAACAAGGAAATGATCTTTTGGGGTTGTAATCCAGTAGTTTCCATCACGGAAGGTATTAACGTATTCACCGCCTTTAATACTCGACAAAGGACCATACTCCGTTCCTGTGAACTTCGATATGAGCTCTGTCTTGCCGTGAGTAATCTCTGATCCACCACTAGCCATCTTTATGAATTAAAACACGTTCAAACCCGTTTAATCCAAGGAACCGTCGGTGAAATGTTACACTGCATTAAAGGGGAAATAAAATGAAGAAACGCTTCACTTTCGATTTCCCGACTAAACCCGGAAGCCTGACAATAACCTCTGATTGGCTACATCATTCTCGTCCCCAGAGGTGCCTGTCGCTCTTAGCCTGCGCGGCCTTCGCACGAGCGAACCGGTGAACAAGTTTCTTTTGCAAAGGCCCCACCAGCTTAGAGGAACAGGCGAATTTAGTGACGAGACTGGCTAAATTCGTGTTTTAAAACAAACAGTGCCATTCTCGTCTCCATAGCTCTCGTTTCTTCTTGTCACTTTGTTGGCGAAGCTTTTAACAAACATTTACAGTTCATACCCAATCGTTTTGACGAAGGCTACTGAAAGATGGTTGCTAAGAGTCGCGGCAGAGAAAATGGAGAAAAAAAAAGAAAGAGCGTTGCTGAAATTGCGTTTGAAACTGAAGAAGACAGTGCTCTAGAACGTGGACTACAGCACAAAGAGCAAAGAAGAATTGTTTCATGAAACCTTTGCCTTCCTATTGCTATAGCTACAATAGCTATATCGGTACGTGTTCCGGAAAGCGTGTAAAGACTATAGGACTCATAAGGAAAAATCGACAATAGAGGAGCTCCTGTATAGACAATATAGACCGCGAGGCTTGCTTCGGCCTCCTGTTGTGCGCTTGGTGGGAATTTTAACCTTTATCGGTTGTACGTGATCTGATTTCAAGCGAAGTCATGGAATTCCTGAAGAAAGCTGCTTTCAGTTGCAAAAGCGCTTTACGGTTCAGTTGAAACATAAATGAGGCATTTCAGCGTCAGATTATTAACAAGTATATTACATGTTGTTAGCCGTGTGCGGAGTGACCCGGAACAGCACTAAGCTAAGCTAGCCATTGTCAGTGCGCCCGGAAAGGACCTTCAACTCATTTGTGGACAATTTTTTTGTTATGATAAAAGATTACGTTCTGCGGCACGTGTAAAACATCGACTTACTGTCGATTATGTCTACAACTCATCAAAGTATTAAATAAATCCTAAGGAAATATTAAAACAATTCTCACGTTCAAAATAAACTCGAAATGGTCTCGCGTATACATGGCAGGCACAGTGAGCCCAAACTGTAAACGCAGTATTTGTGAATTTGTGGTGATTGAGGGACACTGTCACCAGTTTTACTTCAAAAACTCAAGAGCCTAAAGACATATTAAAACTAGAATAGTGGTTCAATTTTGTTAAAAATCACCATGCAAGTGACTGTGCTAAAGAGATAAACAAGTGATATTATTGTGATGTCATCAGGAACTTTAAAGCTCAACTCGAAGATGTCAGGCTAAATTTTTTAAGTTTTTTCCTTGTAGACTGGACGAAAACATTTAAAAATTATTATGGCTCCCTTCTTCCGTCAACAACAATTTACTTATATGATCTCCGTCTTGATGTACTAGGTGCATTTCATGTATGAGAAGACCTATTCGCCTTTTTTAGTACTTTTTACTGAAAAGCATTAAAACCCCCGCGACAGTGTCACTTCAGACCACTCTCACTCTCACTCCCATTTCAATTCATTTTCAATATATTTATGCAGTTTATTTGTGGCTTCGCGTACATTAGCATACCGTAGAATTCCGGTTATAAGCCCTGGGCTTATACAACTTCGTAAGGTTTTTGGGTGGTTATAAGCGGAGGGGCTTATATCCGGGAGGGCTTATAAGCGGAATGAAAATATCGTTTCTAAGCGACTCGAGTGTTGATGAAATAGTTTTTAGTTACCAAAGCAACATTAGCTTCAGTACTGTTGGTAGAGGGTTGTAGACTCATACATCGGATGTATTTTTTTGTTTGGTTGGGGCCAAGGGGGAGCGGGAGGGTTATAACCGGAATTTTAAGGTATCTTTCTTCACTAAAATGTTACCTTTGGCACCAGCGTTTTAAAAGTCCCTGTGGCTCATTGCTGTTTATGGTCACAACCCCGAAACAAATCTGCTTGCACATGCACAAGCAGGTTAAAGTTCACCAGTATGACTCACAAGCTAAAACTACGTCTAAGCGAGTTTCAGGTTTTATTTCCATAAAAAATACCTTTATATAGTCTAGATCTAGTCTGCACAAAACAACAACATTTAATCATCATCAAATCTGTCAGTTGATCGTCTACGTTTCTTTCCAAAACTTTTCCTTGAGTTGAAAGTTGACTTCAAACTGGATGGACAAAAACGAAATGGCTATCTTACCATTTTATATATCATTTGCATATGACCGGTTCGAAGTTGGGGGGGGGGGGGTGGGCCACAGCGGAAAAGTGTGCTGGGGGGGGGGGGCACGGGGGTCGCGCTCTAGATTCTTCCATTTCCGCAAAATGATCTGTGTCTTCATTTCAAAAAAGCCCTAGAAAATATTTTTTACGAGAAAAAGCCAAAGACACTTCTATCATGATTTTGGATCACTGTCAAATCTTTATACATGTACACGGATAAAAACAGGAAGGGGGCAGGGCTATTTTTAATGGTTATTTTTGATGGCTGGTAAACATTATTGACATGCTAATGAGTTTGACGCATAACTTAGGTCAAAGAACAGCATGCTGAAAATAGATACCACTTTATATTACGTCGCCTCTGTTTGAAGCACTGTTTCCCGCAAACGGCAGCACATTTCTCTTGTTGGTGTCCTGTCTTCGATAGTTATCATTGCAGTTGAACAAGGTTTTTAATAGGATCTGGACGGTGTTGCGTGCGGATATAGTGCAGGGATTATTTTGTTTACGGGCTGTACGGCATTGGAAAGCCTTCTGCATGGCGATGAGCTTTGGTGCTTGCTTCGGCGCTCGATCGCGTGGAACTGAAATGGTAAATATTAATTTATAATGGAATTATCTTTTCTTCCTTTGGAGGTTGTTCCATAATGTGATCTCGTTAGAAGAGCTTTTAGTAACTCGGTAACACCTTGAATCCCTCGCTTTACGGCGTCCGTCCTTCATAAAATACACTGATAGGCATTCAATCAATACAAATTTGGATTTCATAACTCTCAGGAATCTAGCGGCGCTGTGGCGGCAGAACTTTTAATTTTCCCATGTAAAACATCACAGATAGCTGATAGATAGCTTATCGCTAAATGCTTTCGCAAATATTGACGCTCAAATTTCCATAGTGGGAGCGAAGGACATGCTTTGTTTAACTTCGGCGCTTACACGCCGAGTAAAATCCAAGTTCGAAGTTCAGACGCTATTTCTTGTCTCTGAAACTAGAGTGTTGTTTTATTCAAGCAAGTATTTCTCGCTTATAATGCCTGAGAAATCAAAGAATGAAAGTTTCAGTTACATTTTCGAAACTTCTAGCCTTTCTGAAATTGTAAGTTACGATCGCGCAAATCAATTAATGATTATGCAAATGATTAAAATGCAAGGCTATTGTTCTTTTTATTGCTGTCTGTTCATGCCTCATTTCAACACAAACAAAGCAAGAATTTAGGGGACAAAATACGTCCAAAGTTCTGTATCTTGGCAAATATGACATTTAACGAACTCAACTTGTGTAACTAAACACGACTTTATTAGGTATTTTTGAAACCCTTGCTTGTCAACAACGAAATCTTGATCTTTGCTCGAATTTTTTCGCCGAGTCTCTGACGTGACGTCCACTTTGATCTTGGCTGTAAAACATTTTGTTCAACAATAACAGTCAACTGCGAAATAAATATCACCCGACTAAGTATATGGTTCTATTATCAACGTGTGAATTGGGATGCATGAACCAGAGCGAATTCATGACGTCCGGATTAAACAGAATTACGTCGACGGTGCACGCGTGCCAAAAGGTTGATCAATTTTTTGATTGAATACCTACAAGAAAAAAGTCTTCCTGTCCTGCCGTCAGTTATGATTTAAAATTATTTCCGATTTCCACTGAAGTTTCCGTTCTGTTTCTGTATCTTCATGACATTTGCGGTTGTCTCCAACAAAATACCTGCAATAACAACGTTGCCATGGCCTTTGTTAATGATGGTATCCTCTCGTTTTATAGTAACATTAAAATTTTGTAGATGCTTTTTTGATCTCTGAAAAACTGTGATAAAGAAATGCTCCCATTTATTTTGTTGCAAATGCCTGTACGTACGTGGGTCTCCATAGGTAGGTATACCGTAGGTGATTTTATATGAAGTACTGTTCGAGATGAGCAATATTTTTTGTCAAACCTGTTGTCGATCTCTTGTATTGCTTTTGTAAATAAAAGCCTTAGCAACTGAGTGTCGCAGTATACATAAATTTCTCTTGTTTAAAACTTTTCACGAAGTGTCTCGTGAAAGGACTAAAAGGAAATATAAACTCTACATGTGACTTCCGTTACCCAGCATGCTGTTGAGCCTGGTGACCGCACCCTCGTGGAAGTGTGGGAAGGGAACCGAGGCTCGAATCTCGAACCGTGGAAAGCGAGTGTGTTTTTGTGGAATTCGCCATGAATTTGCGACTACAATTTAGATAAGACAGGCTTTATTTAGAGCTAAAGTGAATCAGGATCGACCTGGAGAGAAAAATGAGCGAGTTGTGGTTGTGTTTTCCTTGCTGTGTCACGGAACAGCCTCAGCCGGTATAATTGAACCCCTAGCAAGTTCTTGTCGTTTCGTGTCTGAAGTAAGGACTTCTAATCGATATTGCGCTCCAGAAATTAACGTTTTTTGTTCTTTATTTTGCAGCGACGGCGTAGAATAGACCGTTCTATGATTGGGGAACCTATGAATTTTAAAGTGAGTACATTGTTTTGATGTTTGATTTTATTTTCTGGAGTCAAGTTCGATTGCTGTTCTGTTCGAACTGATTTAGGCAAAAGCAGTTTCATATTTTTTATTTTTATTTGAATTGTAGCATACAGGTCACATTGGAAGCGGTGATATGGCTTCAGGCTCTGATGTGAGTTAAAATTTTGAATGTTTTCTTATTAAAATGTAATTTTGTGCTTTGATTTAACGTATAGTTTAATTCTTGTTAAGTCTTTTATTTACGTGTTAACAATTGACTATGAAATGAACTGTTGTTTGAGTTGACGGTGTAAACTTGACCGCTCTCCAGAATTCTAATTTCCTCGTTTCATTTTTTCGCACCTCTCTTTTTTCACCGATAAGGAGGGTCGTTTACAAGTGATAACAAACACGCTGTCTTCAAAATTTTTCGTTTTAGCTTGGCTCAATTCAAGGACAAATGCAGTCCAAAGGTGGTTATCAAGGAATTAGTGTACCCGTAAGTTCGACTCCGGCTGGAATTCCCGTGGGCGGACCGAATTAAATCGCACATATCATTGTAGAATACAGTAAGTTGGTGATTTGTTTCTTCTTTATCTATAATTTTAAAAGTCATCGAGGTTCTAGTTTCGCTAGAGCTCGACATTTACTTTTTCTTAACTACATGAGGACATGACTCATTTCTTGCCTAATTTTCAGTTTCGTTATAAGTTGTTTTTGTTTCTCAAAACCGCGACACGCATTTAAATTGCTGAGATTTTGCTAGATCATTTTCAAATAAGTTCAGAAAATAAACTAGTCACCCTGAGTGTGGAGGGCACTGTACATCATCTGTTTATTGACTGGCCTTTGTGTAATTTACTTTTTAAATCGTCATTTAATTTACCTGGTCGTGTGCACAGCTCTTATACAGTAACTGTAACACATTCATGGGGTCATACATTGTACTTTGGATTGGAGAATTGACTAGACAAAGACAACGTGACTTTGGTTTTGTGCCAAATAATTCTTCCAACCCCCTTCCCCCTTTTTGAGGGGTGGCTTGAATAATTTTTGAAAAAATCTAGAGCTTTTATGTCTGACAGGAATGTTGCATGCTCCTTTATTGTTCATATACCATTTATGCTCTGTTTGTCACAAATCCTGACTGCAACATAAACGTGTTCAATCTGCAATAATGTACCTTTGGGTAATATTCAACTATGAAGACCCGGGGACAGTTTTTGGGGCAGAACAAAGAGAAAACTCCTCCTGCCTTGACAAACCTCCCCTTGGTGTCTGAGATCGTCAGTCCGTTAATAAACCCTGGTCCCCGATTAAATTCCAGCCTTAAATGTTAAAATTATAAGCGCAAGGTCCACCTAGCCCTAGAGATCCCGTTTGAGTTGTCACTCAAACTCTGTAACTAAAAGCTGTTGTAAGCCACTGCAATCACAAGTAACCACAATCACCATTGGGAATAGGCCATTTAAAATTCTAACATGGCTCCGGGGCTTGGGGAAAAAAAAAAAAATTTTTCCCTTAAGGGTCTTTTTTTAAAAATTTTTTTTTTTTTTTTTTTTTCCCCCACCCCCCGGCAAATTTTAATTTTTTTTTTTAATAGAGGTAACTAAATGGTCTTTTCTTTTGTTTTTAAGCTCACATGCGACCAGTTTAAGATTGTGATTCGTTGTAGTCAACAGTTTACTATAACTATTCATAAGTTGTTCACATTTACTGCAATAGAATGATTTTCGCTGTCAATCATAATGATAAAACCAATCAATGAACTTTGGGGGAAAAAGAAACAAAAATAGATCAAAATCTGCCAATCATGACCCATGGACACCATTACTTCTGATTTTAGGTGAATGTTTTGTCACATGTACATGTAGCATGTAAACTTGGATGATGAATGTTTAATTCATCTTATAAGTGGTTTGTTGCTATTTTAGATACACAAAATTAATATGATTAAATGAATATGTCAATTCTTAAACCTTTTCACAGTTGCATGCGTTTCCCGAGAGAGAAGCTTCTTTTGTTTTATGGTTTATGTTAATTCACTGCTAGCAGAGTGCTTTACAATTTAAAGAAGATATTTGGTCTTGACACATAGAATGTTTTAAGCTTATTTGTCATTAGAATATAACAGGTTCTGATACATGTAGGCAAAAGTTTAGGGTCTCAGCTTAAAGCTGAAATCATCTTTAATATACAAAAAAAGAAAAGAAAGAAAGAAAAGGGAGAGGAAAAAGGGGGGGAGAGGAGGACAGGGAAGGAGGGGTAAAGAGGAGAGGGGGGAGGAAGAAGGTCCGAATATAGGCAAATAAAAACCATACATGTACATATGTACTGTACATTAGAATCCTACTCCAGGGGAAAGAAAATTTGGTTGGAGTTACGAAGAGGTTTGAAAAAGGCTAGGATTGAATATGGGGGTTTCACAGTAACAGGTACATGTGTGGTTTGTTTTCGCTAAAGGGTTGAACTCAAATGATCTGATTTGTATCAAAACTTAGTCTGGTTGGCAACTTGTTACAATTATCGGTAATCTGGTTTGTTGAAAAGACCCACAAAACAAAATTAAGGTTTGTATTGTTCTAGAAGGGTTGTTTACACACAGTTGAAAGTTCATTTTTGTATTCATCTTGCCATGCTTGTTTTTAAGTAGTTTCTTTTTCTATCTGGGTTGTTTTCATATTATGGCAAGAATTATATCATTTTTGTGCTTCCTTTTAATTTCAGCCATTTTGAGACAAACTCAGAATCCATGTTGCATAATTATAGTAAATGTAAACTAAAACATCATATTTCTATAGAAGACAGAGAAGTTATAAGCAATCTGTTTTCAATTGTCTTAAGTTAGCAAATTGGTGAAATTCTGGTAAACAACTGTAATGAGAAATTAAATAGATTTGTTTAGTGAAAAGATCAGGTTTATAAAATTAATTTGTTAATTTTACACTAATATTTTCCACTACTAGGACTATTTACTTTTAGTGAAAAGAAAAATAAGATGCAGGTTAAAAAGAGGTGGCTAAAAAATAAATAACAATCAAAATGTAGCTATTTATAAGCGTTTAGGCCAATACCCACGATTTAAGACCCATGGCAGTGTGCCTTGGCTTAGCTTAGCTCAATTCTTTTTTGGGTCCTGGTGAAATGTTCTGGCAGTAACCTAGAAAATCTTTTTTTTTTTTTTTTTTAAGTCTTTTCTCTCCCCCTATATTTAATTATTTAAAATTAAGTCACTCATGTAACTCAAACCTGTTGCCTACTTTATTGAAACCCCTGTCAGTGATAAATAACTGAACTTTGTTTCAAAGATTTTTTTATACAGGTTCAAAATGTCATTTCTTTGTCAATGGAAATGTTCTTCAGCAATTTTCAACATTCATTTGAATGTTGTATACAGAATGCATTCATTTCATGGCATCTTACAAAATTACATATACATTGCATACATCAATCTTTGTGCTTTAAAACATGTTAATTTCATTGGATATTGAAACAGCTTCCATCACATGTAATGGACTAGCACTTAGCATTCAACAATACAGTTGTACCATGTATTTTAGTTACTTGGTTTAAGATCTGCAATAAAGACTTGTCTCTTTTTAACATTTGTTTTGCTTTTTATATTAAATATAGCTTTCTAGCTTCTTTTTATTTTCAACCTTTAAATTTTTAGCTTATAGATTTTATATGTGATATTGTATAAAATCTTGACTATGGTGCATGTGTGATACATGTTTTAAGAGTTTTGTAATAATTATTACACTGTTTACAGTCTTTCACATCTAAGAAGCACAACTTGAAACAAAAAGCATTTTTGATCAAACTAGCAAAGTTGTGAAATAGGCCATTTCCGAGTTTCTCTTTTCCTCTGTTTCAAAACGAGTCTACGTGTGAAACCATTCATATGAAAATGAGTTTCATCTTCAGGTCCATTTTCATGCAAATAAAACTCATTTTCATTTGTTTCGCATGTAGACTCATTTTGAAACAGAGGTAAAGGGTAACTCAGAAATGGTCTATTGAACATCAAAGCCAAAACATGTTTTTGTACTGCAGTGCTGCTTAGATGCAAATGACTGTAAATGAAACACAATCTTGTTGTTTAGTATTTTTTGTTTTAATAATTCCTTTTTCACTTTTTTTTTCAGATTGCACTGTTTTTTTTTTTTTTTTTTGAGGAATCAATGAAATGGAAGGAAGCAAGATTTCAGAAGAAGTGACATTGTAATACAGATATAAAAACAATAGACTTCTAATTCCTTTTGGAGGAATATTACCAAGGAAAGAAATTTGAGTGGCATTCGATTCCAGTTGTAAATAATGGAGCAATTGAAGTAGTGTGTTTTATATGACATTAGAGTTAGTTTCATAATATTATTATAAATACGACAATTGAAAGGATCCTCTGCTAGCTGTGTATCATAGCTAGCTTAGATTTATCAACATACATGCAGTTTTTGATCAGAATGACCCATAAGCTTTTTTACTTCATGTTTCTTGTTTAGCAGACATTTTAAATTTCTCTTGGCTTGTTACATCCACAATACACTGATCAATAAATAAATAAATGAAGTTAATAATTCCACTTTTCTCCTTGACCTTTTTAGCCCAGATACAGGGTTGTCTCAAAGTTTGGAAGTAGTTGACTTTATTGTTATATATAGTAGGTGGTAATCTTATTCCCAGGCGAGGTTGGGAACATGATTACACCTGCCTTCAGTGTTACATGCATAGCTATCATTCTACATCCATCTTTCAACATGCTGTTTGAAATGAGCCAATCAAAACCCATGTATACAGGTGTTGGATTCATGCAATGAGCCCACAAGTTCAGAAGGTCATGCTAGTGGGCTGTGATTGGCAGACTTCGATCCATATTGTTTGTTTAGCACATCGAAAGATGGATGCTATGCATGTAAAACCGAAAGTGGGTGTGAGTAGATGGCGGATTTTGCAATCTCTTCCTAAAGAATCAAAAGGATAGCCAAGCAGAGTAGCTGACCGAGATTAGAGTGATTTCACTTAAACCCATGAAATACATGTAGTTATTACACTTTTTGATACAATTAGACACTAATTCCATTGTTTTATTTTGTTTATTTTTTACTATTACCCACAAACTGGTAGATATTGTTTCACGAGTTGAATGAAATTGATCTTACAAAGCAGACAGTAATTTTGGCTAGCAGCTAGCTACAGCTGACAACCCTGTCAGATATCAACATATAATTTTCTCCAGTATGGTAACTTTGGAAAATGTTATCATTGATGGGAACAGATTTTCTTACATGTATTTCTGTTAAGTTGCTATAATCTCATTACCTCAACACCATTTCATTGTATTCTACTTTGACAAGGAATTGTATGTTGATCTCTGTTAGGGCCAAAGGGGTCAAGTGGTAAGATTCAATAAATTGAAAAAATGCTCAATTTCTTCTTGTGTAGTGTGATACAACCGTTCACGTGATAACGTGTCTGTGTGTGATGCATGACTCGACTTTTCTGTAAATAAACAAAGCACAACACTAGCCCCTGATCCTGTTTTTCTGAGATTGACAACATTGGATTGAATAAATTGTTAAATAAGAAAAGCTGCATTGGTTATTATTCTTGATGACAGTACTAATTCTTATTGGTACTGTATACAGTATAAATGAAATAAATTACAATTAAATGTTTAAAGGAGTGATTGTAAAAAAATACTATTTGTGTGGAAATGTAGTGATTGTCAACACAAATGTGTAGTTTTAGGAAAATCATTGGAAACTAAGGGATTGGAGGGTTTTTGAGCTTTTAAAGTGGGTGTAGTGGTGGTGGGCTGAAACGACAAATCATCTGTGGGGGTGTATTGGATGTTTTCTTGAACAACGTTATGGGTAGATCGTGTTTCAGTTGCTTGTCCCGAAAAAATAACGTAATTTAAATTTTAATCTAAATCTACTTTGGCCATTCCAATAAAATGTTTCGTTTCCCATCTAATCGCCCCGTCTCTTGCGATGGAGGGTCTGTCGGGCAAAAAAAAAAAGAATGAACACTAAAGATCTTGTTTCAGTTGATCTCACTGAGACTGTTGGAACAAACGTTAATGTCTTTGGCACGAAAAAATTAGTATCGATGTTTAATTAAAGACAAGGACATCACATCATGCCAATTGTTAATAAAACAAGATCGTGTGCTTGTAAATTAAAGTACTTGCCTCTTTGACTAGTGAAGTGTCTGAAGGCGCGGCATTTGACTGCTACCTTAAGTCTGACTCGTCCCCAGTCGTCTTTTGAGACCGTCTCAAGTACATTAGTAGATGGCCAAAAGAGTCACTGAGCGCCTTGAGAAGTTAAGAAAGTCTGCTTAAATGGTTAAAAGTCTCCAATACGGGCTTATAATTGCTGTCAAATCCCCGGCCTCCTCTCCCCCAGACCCCCAACCCTTTCCAGATTAACATTGATATTCGCGTGACAAAAAAAAAAAAAAAAAAAAAAAAAAAAAACTGTTCACTGACTTCTTGGTTAAAGTTTAATATTTTTCTGAAAATTTCAATTGCAGGATGCTGTAAAATACGTTTCAGTTTTTTTCTGCTATATTAAGACTTTTTTTCTAACTTTATCAGTAAAAAAAGTCCTATCCTATTTACAATGACCGTAACCAACCAACCAACGATGGCGAGCTTGTTGACAACTCTGCTTCACGGTACCAAAATTTGCAAGTAAACAGTGCAGGGTTGTGGAAGCGTCAGCTTTAATATAGGCTTTTTGTAGAACGTTGATTGTGCAACCTTATCAATTACTATCATGATTCAAGAATAGAAAGAGAACGAAAGAATGCAACCTCGTTCCCAGGGTCTCTCCCCAAAAGCGAGAGAAGAGGAGGCCGGGCGAGAGAGAATCTGGGAGCGAGGTTGGAAGGAATATGCTGTATGGTCCTGTATGGCAGTTTTGAAGTCACGGCGGTTTTGCATGTTGTTCTTCCACCGTCAGAATAATAATTCCCAAAGCCAGATAAAAGAAAGAGACCGTATGTGAGCCGACTCACGAAGAAGAGCGAAATAGATTTATTTTAATATTTGCCCAAACGTCGGCGCGTTGAATAAAGTTTCTTTGGCAAAGTTGGATTTATATTTTTAAACTACCGTATTTATTCGATTAAGCGCCCTGGGCGCTTATTAAATTTTTGGACCTTAAGAGTGGGCGCTTATTAAATTTTCACCGTTTTTAGCAAGTAGTACGTTTATTTGTCAAGAAAACAATGTATAATATCTAAACGTGAAGGTGTACGAAAGCTGAATTTTAAATGTTGATTGAAAGTTTCAGTAAAAAAAACTAAAAAAACTCGGTCTTCGGGATAGTCTTTGAGTAGTACTTTATAGTCAATTTTAATCTCAACTACAACAATAATCAAACTTAAGTTTTCTCTTGTGCTCTCATTTTAGGGTTGGTGGGGGTTAGCGCTTATTCGAGGCTGAGCGCTTATTAACTTTTCCTACTTACAGAGTGGGCGCTTATTCGAGGTGGGCGCTTATTTGAGGTTGGGCGCTTAATTGAATAAATACAGACTATTTTTTAGTGACGACTAAATAATGTAACAGAAACAGTGCTGTGCCATTTTTTAAGACAAGACGATCTTACCACAGTTCTTATCGGTGACTTAAATCAGTGTGGCTTTCATTTAAAGGCGAAGTTGGCGCAAGACAAAAAGTCAGCGATGGATGAATAATTGAGCATTTTAAAGATACATTACAATTTTAATCGATAATTTTCTCAAAATCTTTTCGAAGTGTAATTTGGTACCCACGGCAAGAACAAAAGTTAACTTGGAACAATTGTTTCTTTTGCACAAAAGAGTAACTTTCTGCAACGTTTAAAAATATTGTGTGTAGTGACACTTTCATTAACAAAGCACGTGTTAAATATACAGCAGGCTATACAAATAAAAAAAATTCTCTGTTTTGTGGTGTAGCCGATAAAATGTAAATTTTATTCAAATTGAGCTTTGTTCATCATCTCAAATCGCGACTGATTTTTTCTCTTTATATTTTGACACGTTTCGCTGCGAATCGGATGGTGGTTCAACGATGGTAATGCACGTCGAATTCAAGAGTTATTTAAAGAAAGTTTAAAAACATCCCGCGTTCGTTTTCAGTGATGTTTCAACCCGTGAATGTGGAAGTGACAGAACTCTGCAGCACTGCGTGACATTACAATGCCGGCGTTGCGCGAGGCGCTAAATTCCCAAAAGCTCACGCCATGTTGGACTTTGATGATATTTTCATTCATGGTGGCGTTCACGCTTTCGATCCTGGACCTGGCCGTGAATATTAGAGCATTGCATTTACCTGTACTGATAATGTGGATTATCACAGTTTCATCCGTCCTTTTTACCGCCATTTACTGGTTTTGCCAGAGTTCGTCAGTCAAACGGTTCAGAGACGGAACATGTGTGAGATTTGGTCGTGAGAGAAATCTTGAACGAAGGTCTATCTCTCAGCACAGTGGAGGGGAAAACGAGCGGGAAACGGCGACGTATGGTGCAAGAGAAGAAAAAATGGGGACTACGAATCTTACAGACGAATGATGAAAGATTTCCAAGATTATTTTTTCGGTAAAGATGTCGGGTCTATTCGCCCACCTCTCGACCAACCATTAACCAGCGGGCAATTTCGTTGAATAAGTTTATAAGTAAAACACAAACTTTAACGAACCAAAGTGGGACTGAGTACGGACGCCTTTTGTATTTAAATCAGTTTCTATATAACGGTCGTCACTCCTAGCAAACTAGCTCAAACTGGTTTTAAGAGCAGATTTTACGGCTAGAAAGCTAAGGACAAAGCTATTACTGATGAATATTTTGCCGGAACGGAACATGAAAAGATGGGAATAAGATAAGCTTCCGTGTTTCAAGAAATATAACATAAATCAGTGGCGAGTAACCACATCTTACGAAAACCGCAGCACGGAGTAAATGTCGCATGCATCAATCTTTGTGCTGTAATAACGTGTTAATTTCATTGGATATTGAAACAGCTTCCATCAAATTAAATGGACTAGCACTTAGCATTCAACCCATACAGTTGTACCATGTATTTCAGTTTGCTTGGTTTAAGATCTGCAATGAAGACTTGTCTCTTTTTAACATTTGTTTTGCTTTTTATATTAATTATAGCTTTCTAGCTTCTTTTTATTTTCAACTTTTAAATTTTTAGCTTATAGATTCTATATGGTGACTATATGACTATGGTGCATGTGGGATACATGTTTTAAGAGTTTTGTTATGACACTGTATACAGTCTTTCACATCTAAGAAGCACAACTTGAAACAAAAACATTTTTGATCAAACTAGCAAAGTTGTGAAATAGGCCATTTCCGAGTTACTCTTTTCCTCTGTTTTAAAACGAGTCTACGTTTGAAACCATTCATATGAAAATGAGTTTCACCTTCAGGTCAATTTTCATGCAAATAAAACTCATTTTCATTTGTTTCGCACGTAGACTCGTTTTGAAACAGAGGCAAAGGGTAACTCGGAAATGGTCTATTGAACATCAAAGCCAAAACATGTTTTTGTACTGCAGTGCTGCTTAGATGCAAATGACTGTAAATGAAACACAATCTTGTTGTTTAGTATTTTTTGTTTTAATAATTCCTTTTTCACTTTTTTTTCAGATTGCACTGTTTTTTTTTTTTTGAGGAATCAATGAAATGGAAGGAAGCAATATTTCAGAAGAAGTGACATTGTAATACAGATATAAAAACAATAGACTTCTAATTCCTTTTGGAGGAATATTACCAAGGAAAGAAATTTGAGTGGCATTCGATTCCAGTTGCCTAAATAATGGAGCAATTGATAGATAGTTATTTACCCGATTTTAGAGAATCCGTGATTTTCCCATATATTTCTCTATATACACAAGCTGTCGCATACACCACGTATGTAGAGTCGGCCGCCCGAAGGGCTTTTAAAATCACATCAAAAAGACGACTTTTGAGCTTGGGAACCCTGTGGATAATCAAAGATGTGATAATCAAGTTAAGCTGTACTGGGGAGGGGGAGGCTCGGCATTTGAATGATATCTCAAGTCTGACTCTTCCCCAGTCGTCTTTTGAGTCCGTCTTAAGTACACTCTTTTTTTTTTTTAATAAGAATACAGTTTTTCCGACCCAGGCTGAATATTCTTATTTTTCTTCCGATTTTTGGCTGAAAATATTCTTATGCACATTCTAAGAAAAATACCGTTTGACATTTCCGTTTTAGCAAGTATTGGGTAATCAATTACAACTGTTTGGTGTCCAGATATGTATCGTGATACATTGTGCACATGTACCATTGCTTTTCGTTGCAGCCTGGCCGTTTTGCTTTTTAAAAAAGCATTCCTCACAGAGATAAAGTGACAGAAATGAAAATACCTGATTTTGGTTCAACTAAAAACTTTATTCTTTTCCATATCTCAGCCTCGGGTTTATTCTGAAAGTATTCTTAAAAACTCGCAAATGTCAGCCTCAATATTCTTATAAAATAGATTCTTATAAAATGAAAAGAGTGTACATTAGTAGATGGCCAAGAGTCACTAAGCGCCTTGAGAAGTTAAGAAAGTCTGCTTAAATGGACCCCGACCCTTTTTCAGATTAACATTGGTACGCACGTGACAAAAAAAATGTTAACCAACGTCCGCATCCACTTCTTAGTTTAAGTTTAATATTTTTCTACACATTTCAATCGCAGAATCCTGTAAAATCCGTTTCAGTTTTTTTTTCTGCTATATAAAGACCAAAAAAGTCCACCCTATTTATTTACAATGTTACTGACCAAAACCAACCAACCAACGATGGCGAGCTTGTTGACAACTCTGCTCCACGGCACCAAAATTTTCAAGTAAACAGTGCAGGGTTGTGGAAGCGTCAGCTTTTACATTCTTTAATATAGGCTTTTTTTCTAGAAAGTTGTTACGTGACCTTGTCACAATCACTAGCTCACAACGAGTCTCTCGTAGCTCAGTTGGTTAGAGCGCCCAACCGGTATAATCTGGGAGGCCATGGGTTCGATTCCCGTCGGGGACTCAGAATTTTCTATGTCCCATCCTATTTTTACATCTTATCTTCATTATTTATTACCGAGCTTAAAATTTACCATCTTTCTGATCCTAGCAGTATGCAGGACGCGTGCACATATCAACCTAGTAAAATGGCCCAGCTCACAACGAGTCTCTCGTAGCTCAGTTGGTTAGAGCGCCCAACCGGTATCTGGGAGGCCATGGGTTCGATTCCCGTCGTATTTTAAACTATGGGGTTTTTTGTAACGACTATATATATGTCTGAATTTATCAAAACCAGGTCGATTATATTTTCACCGTCTTAAGCGCAAATCGCTGTAAACGTGTAAACTATCTCCAAACTCGATGATATAAAAACTAAAGTGAATGTCAGTCTTTTTTTCTCTTCTCCTCTCTCTTCTCTACCTTTCAGCGCTGTATTTCTTTTTTTCCCTTTCTTGTGGCGTTTTAAGCCAATTCGCGCAGTAACGTACTTGTTCAAGAATACTGATGTCACTTTTCTTTGACCCGGTTTTGATAAATTCAGACATTATATATAATGTAACAGAAACAGTCATGTGCCATTTTCTAAGACAAGACGATCTTACCACAGTTTTTATCGGTGACTTAAATCAGTGTGGCTTTCATTTAAAGGCGAAGTTGGTGCAAGACAAAAAGTCAGGATGGATGAATAATTGAGCATTTTAAAGATACATTACAATTTGAATTGTATTTTTTCTATCTTTTCGAGTGTAATTTGGTACCGGCAAGAAAAATTTATCTGCATTTTTCATGACTTTTAGTAACGACTACATAATGTTTTCACAGTTTTTATTAGCGACTTAAACCAGTGTGGCTTTCTTTGTAAGGCAAAGTTGGTGCAAGAAACAAAGCCAGCGACGAATGAATAATTGAGCATTTTAAAGATACATTACAAGAGGGTCTCAATGGGGTTAACCGTTAGCCGTAAAACGGCCAAAAATTAAGCCGTTAGGCGTAAAAATTGGAAACATTTAACCGTAAGCCGTAAAATATGTTAACCGTAAAAAATCGGTCAGTAATTATAAAGTAACCAAACTAGTTCACCTCATCGTCCCAGAATGGCCCTGAGACCGAAAATATGTTTTTCAATAATGGAAATTAATTTTTAACCTTTTAAAACAATGAAAAATAGCTTTTAACTTCTGTTTACCGTTATGGAAATAAATTAACGGTTAGCCGTAAAAAAGCCAAAAATTTAACCGTTAACCGTAAAAGCCACCACCCCATTGAGACCCCCTTACAATTTTAATTAATAATTTTTTCTTAATCTTTTCGAAGTGTTATTTGGTACCCATGGCAAGAACAAAAGCGAGAACTAGCGAACAATTGCTTCTTTTGCGCAAAAGAGTAACTTTCTGCAACGTTTAAAAATATTGTGTATAGTGACACTTTCATTAACAAAGCACGTGTTAAATATACAGAAGGCTATACAAATAAAAAAAATCTCTGTTTTGTGGCGTAGATAAAATGTAAATTTTATTCATATCGAGCTTTGTTATTCATCTCAAATCGCGACTGAAATTTTCCCTTTATATATTGACACGTTTTGCTGCGGAACGGATGGTGGTTCAACGATGGTAGTACACATCGAATTCAAGAGTTAAAGAAAGTTTTAAAACGTCCCGCGTTCGTTTTCAGTGATGTTTCATGATCAGCCAATGTGGAAGTAACAGAACTCTGAACACTGCGTGACATTACAATGCCGGCGTTGCGCGAGGCGCTAAATTCCCAAAAGCTCACGCCATGTTGGACATTGATGATATTTTCATTCATGATGGCGTTCACGCTTTCGATCTTGGACCTGGCAGTGAATATTAGAGCATTGCATTTACCTGTACTGATAATGTGGATTATTACAGTTTCATCCGCCATTTTTACCGCCATTTACTGGTTTTGCCAAAGTTCCTCAGTCAAACGGTTCAGAGACGGAACATGTGTGAGATTTGGCCGTGAGAGAAATCTTGAACGAAGGTCTATCTCTCAGCACAGTGGAGGGGAAAACGAGCGGGAAACGGCGACGTATGGTGCAAGAGAAGAAAAAATGGGGACTACGAATCTTACAGACGAATGATGAAAGATTTCCAAGATTATTTTTTCGGTAAAGATGTCGAGTCTATTCGCCCACCTCTCGACCAACCATTAACCAGCGGAGAATTTCGTTGAATAAGTTTAGAAGTAAAACACAAACTTTAACGAACCAAAGTGAGTACGGACGCCTTCCGTATTAAAATCAGTTTTATGTAACGGTCGTCGCCCCCAGCAAAAGAAACTGGTTCTAAGGGCGGATTTTACGACTAGAAAGCTAAGGACAATGCTATTACTGATGAACATTTTGGGGAACGGAACATGAAAAGATGGGAATAAGATAAGCTTCAATGTTTCAAGAAATATAAGATAAATTATTCAGTGGCGAGTAACCACATCTTACGAAAACCGCAGCACGGAGTAAATGTTTCCATTAAATTAAACATTCTACAGAATAATTTGTTATCCAGTTGAATCGAAAGCTCTAGAGAAGAACCGTAATTTCCCATAACAATAAAATAAGATTAATATGAAAATTAAGGTTATAGCTGGGAATAATTCTCATTATTTAGGCATCAGCAAATCAAGGCATCCTTGCCTGAGCCAGGCTTCAAGAAATCAATTTACCGGTTAATGTGCCACGCTTAATTTCAACTTATTATTCGGAACTTGGCAAGCCTGTTTAATTATTGGTGGTCAGGTTGTTCTAATGCTGAAATGAGTTTTTTTGATCAGGCTCTTTAAGAAGCCGTCGACTGTTTACACCAAACTCTTTAATCATAAGCGAAATAGGCAGTCCGTTTTTTTTGTTCTTGTTACCACTCGCTGCGTAAATGTTACAGGATACTATAATTTTCAAAACGCTTTTGTTTCCCGAATAGAATTAATAAAAATTTTATCAAACACCTTTAAAAATCTCCCCGACAACGTATAACAATTAACGTAAAATGAATTTAAAAATTATTTAATTAACGAATTCCGAAAACTTTGAAGCGAAAAGTTTAATAAAAGTCGATAAATATTTCAGTTTTCAGTTTAGGAAGAACATTTTAGTCCGGAGACATCAAATATTTTGCTGCGTAAAATCAAGGCTGAATGATTTTTCTTTTAAATTATGCAGAATAGTTTTTAATTCTCTTTCCGTTTATTTAACATTTCTTGCTTACTAGCTAGAAACGAAAGAGAGAATTCAGTTTTTCCAGTGTTTTTATCACCCGTAAATTGTTTATTTGTGGAAAATTTGGCGTTGACATGAAATATCCCTCTAAAAGCTAATCACCCCGCAGTGAGTGGAATCTCTCTCCTCCGAAAAGGCTCCTTTAGTGGGGGAAGTCGAAAAACACGGGGGAGGAAGGCGAAAAGCACGAAAACTGAAAAATAGTGGAAGCTCGGGGGACGACGGGAAGGGCGCCTTTCCTTTTCCCTTCCCAGTGCCCCCCGTGCGCTTTCGTTTCGATTCTCTCCAGGCTCGGCGCGCTTACTTTTCACCTCTCCCCACTTCCCAGCCCGTACGGAACACGAAAGAGGCCTCTGCGTAGGAGAGAGGAGTGGAATACTGTTCCAGACTGATATAGCCTGTGTAGCTGGCGGGATTAGAGTGGTGCCAGGAAAATCGCGTGCGAAGCCCGTGCGCGTGAGCGGCGCAGCCGCGAGTGAAAGGAACAAGAACACCACAGGGCAAACTTGGGGTTTGTAATTAAAACGTAGACAGGCGCACCTGGCGCGGATCCAGACCGGTCTCCACCGTTTTACGGAAATTGGTCAGATTTTTAAAATAAATAGATAGCTTTAGAGTACGTTACTCCGAATCATTACAATATGAAAATTATATTAACGAAATTATCCTCATCCGAGGAATATGGGCGACTCAAAATATCTGGACAAGACACTTCAGGGAGCCAAAATCTAAAAACATTATCTGGAGGAACAAACCAAACCGTCAGATCTCCCCCCCCCCCCTCCGTTAACAGCTCATGCCGCTTGGCGCTCGTGTTGTCTGAAAACGTTCACTATTTTTTCTGGATCCGCGCCTTGTTTGGATCGCTGAAGTAGGGTTTCAGCGATCCAAACAATACTTTCTATTTCTTCCTGACAAACTTTCTGCTGGGCAAATGACGGCCCAGAAGATGATAATTGGAAAAGTTCTTGGTTTGAGGCCAACACTGGTTTGTAAAAGATTTAGCTTGCGTGATGCGCGACCGAGTCCAAGTGCTTAGTTTACGGAGAAAGGCGGAGTCGAGCTGCGAAGCCGCGAGGAAATTGGGGAGGAGTCGAGAAATATTTTGTTGGTCCTCTTACGCCCTATTCGATCCAATAATGGCGCCATATTTTGCTGAAAGCCTTCAAGTATCCAACCTCCATTGTTGAACCACCACCTTCACGAAGTGCACAATGGAGTGCCCGTGGAGTGGTCACGCGAGGGGTACGTGGAATACTGCGTACTTACTACTACCCTCTCGGTTTTTACACCTAGACCTAAGGAAACAACCAATCAACACTTGCACCCAGGGGGTCGGGGTGGACGTGGGGATCTACAACAATGACGTCAGAAATCATGCCACATTTGAAATGGAGAGACCTTTTGCTACAATACATCGCGCGCTGCGCTAACCTCTCACGCTCTATCCTAGTGTATTACCAGGGCGTATGTGGATCACTCTTCGCGCTATGCGCTATGATCTGCTAAGCTGGGTAAACATGAGATCAGTGAACGCTTCTTATGTTATTAGACCTATGAAGCTTCGTTTGTTTGCTGACCTACCCAGACTCATATGATGTTACCCTTGAAATATATTTCTTTCAAACTTAAAAAATTCTATGTTGAGATCAGACTCGTTCCCAGTCGCTATTTGCGCGTTTTTTTTGGTGTGTGGGGGGGGGGGGGGGGGGGGGGGGAGGGGGAAGAGCGGGTCTGTGTCGGAAATGAATCACTTGCAGATAGATAAAAGGAAATGCTTTAGAAAGCTTCACATAATCTGTTCTCCAAATAGCGTCTCCCTTAATACGTACCCTCTGCGTAGTCTCCTTCGCAGCCGTTGTTTGGGCTCGGCACGCAATGTTGGAAGCGTTGTGTGACGAGCCCAAATAAAGGCTGCGAAGGAGACTTCTCCCTCAGCTCAATCTCGTGCCTTGAGTCTTCGTTCTTACTGCGCAAGCTTGCAATTGACGAAACGAGCGACTCTCGAAAGTTCCGTTGCAGGTAGGGCTTTCCACAAGTTGCTCGGCAACATTTTGGCAACTTTTCATGATTCGAGCAATTTTTTCCTCTTCGAGCAACTTGTTGCATTTTGAGCAATTTCCAGACCAAAGATCTCCGGAGATTATTCGAGTGTACGAACGTTTCCGAAGGCAATACGA
This sequence comes from Oculina patagonica, assembly GCF_052425735.1. Lineage (NCBI taxonomy): Eukaryota > Metazoa > Cnidaria > Anthozoa > Scleractinia > Oculinidae > Oculina > Oculina patagonica. The sequence goes on from NC_135759.1 coordinate 44,310,126, forward strand.
ACGTTTCCGAAGATTGACGAAGTTAGCCGAAGACTTTCGAGGAACGTCTGAAGACATTTTAACTTTCGGCTCATTTTGCATTATAACATTAAAAATCTCCTCAGCAAACATGACGTCATTGATATCTTCACGATTTTTCTCAGTTAAAGAAATCCTTGTTATTTAACAAATTTTGTCCTTAATATGTTATTTAGATATTTCTTTTGCTGTAAAATTGCATAAAATAGCTTAGAAAACTTACCCTCATTGGAAAACTAGCATATATTTAGAGAAATTCTTTTGATTAAAGGCAGCGTTTTGGATTTTTGGAGCAACTTTAGAGCAACTTTTTGAGAAATTACGGGCAACTTTTTGGAAAATCTCGAGCAACTTGTGGAAAGCTATAGTTGCAGGATCGATTTGACTGGCTTTGAAAACAATAAAAATGGGAGCAATGTCACGATATTTTAAGTCAAATTGAAGAAAACCTCAAATGAATAGTTTTGGGCCAAGTAAAAAAAAAATGTTTCTCGTCCGGATTTCTATAAAAAAAAAGAGCGGGCGGGCGTTTTTTTGTTATTATTTTGTTGCATTCCTTGCTTGTGTTGTTCGAACATCGAGGGTTTTTCCTCTATCGCCAAATTCTCTAGAAGCGAACTTGCAAGATAAATCCTGCAAAAAGATGGGAAGCAATTCTTGCTAAATTTCTATAGATATTGGTATTGTTTAGCCTTGTTCTCTTTATATAGATAGATATATAGAGGATATTACATGGTTGCGCGGAGATATGAAATTTATCTTCGAGTGTTCAAATCGATATCTCACGAGTGAGCGCAGCGAACGAGTGGGATATCGATTTGAACACGAGAAGATAAATTTCATATCTCCAAGCAACCATGTAATATTCTGTTTATTATATAAACCTACTAATTACGATGTTTTTGACGATTTTCCGAAGATTGCCGACCATTTTCCGAAGATTTCCGAAAATTTGCAAAATGTTGTCCGAAGGTCGTACGAATGTTTACGAACATTTTCCGAACTTTTCCGAAAATTTCCGAAGATATCCGAAGATTGCCGAAGATTTCCGAGGAAGATCCGAAGATGTTTCGACTTAGTATCGATTTACTTTGGCTCATTCAGCATTGAAACAGGAAAAATTTGTCAGAAAATGTTTCGAAATCGATATCTTCACATGTGAAAATAACATGTTATTTTCACGTGTGAAAATATGATTTTTTCGCGCGAAAGATTTCCTGGTATTTCACTGATGTTTATATAATAAATACATATATGTGCCTATTGTGTTTGTGTGTGTTTTCGTGTGACGGTTTTACGCTTTTTGTTAATTTTTTAGTTGTTTGCAAAAAAAAAAAAAAAAAAAAAAAAAAAATTAGTTGTTTGCAATCAGAGTCTGTAATTTACTTTTAACAATTATTAATAACGATAAACCTGTAACACATATAAGACTGTAAACTGTATTAGTACTGGTATTGATGTAATAGTAAAAAATGTAATAGTAGTATAGGTATTACACGATATTTGTAACAACATTGAAAATAAAACCGTCAAAAAAAAAAAAAAGGATAAATCCTGCAAGGGTAATTGACCTATCCAGTACGGACCTAGCGAACCAAGGATTTAAAATTTTGGCCTGAGTTGGTATTAAAACGCAGACAAAAGCCATTTTCTTACTTCGTACAAAGTAACGATTGTTGGGTTTTTTCTTTCCAACTTTTCCAATAACAAATAATACAAAAGAGAGGCGGCCCCAAAAAATGAAGCGGGCGGGGACGAGAAACATCTGTTTTTTTTTTACTTGGCCTTGTAATGTAGAAAAACAACAGAGGAGTAGTATAAATGCAAAAGTAACCAAGGATTGTTTCGACTGCCGAGATTACGAACGATAAACTTGAAAAAACTTGCCAGTTTTTTCAAGATGTGTTGTCCGCGACGTAGATCCTTAAAGTAGAGTCAAGCTTTATTCTCATCCCCTGAGCCAGCGATCCTTCTGGTCTCCGGCCAGTCCAGGCCAGTCGACAGGCCAGTCCCGATTTGTGTGAATGCACAGAGTACTCTATCTAAGATTTCAGCCAATCAGATTTGTCACATTTGACAAGAAGTCCGTGAATTGCTAACTTTCGGTTTTGGAGGCGGCCAGAGATCTCGATCTCTGACACAGACCAGATCACATTCTCGTCCTCATAGCCCCTTCGTTTCTCTTAGCCGGCTGGGCCTTGGCACGAAAAAACGAAGGGCTCTGTGGAAATAGTAGTTTTGAATTAATTCAAATTTTTTTGATTGGCTGTTTGGAACAAAGAATTCCTAAACGGATGTCAAAAACGTAACGACTCTCTCATACATTCTCTTGAAACATCATGACTGCATACATGAAGACCGGAAGTCCTAGAATCTAGGACTGGAAATCCTGTGTCCCCAGAGCCCTTCGTTTTTTCGTGCCAAGGCTCAGCCGGCTAAGAGAAACGAAAGGGCTATGGGGACGAGAATGACCAGATCACCGGAAGGATCGTGGGCTCTGGGAACGAGAATGAGTCATGCTTTTGAAAGCTGGGCATGCGCAATATAACCGGAAGTCCGATATTTTCGGACTTTAAATCAGAACTTTAGACGGACATTCTTATGTCCGAAATTAAAATTGTCCGAAATTTATTGCAAGTTATGTTCTCCCTTTGCCACTGCAGGAACACGCATGCGCGCACGACCCACAATTCTCTAGTTTCCTTCGGCAATGGGCTAACGCTCGAAACATTAGTTTTCCAAATTCCAAATTCACCACGCTGGTTGAGTTGAAAGTTAAACCAAGAATTACATGAATGTAATGCAGAAATCCGTATAGTGATCACGAATCACGAACCAATTTTCTTACATATCACGAACGAATCACGTATTTGGGAAGGTATTCATTTAATATTAAAGAAACAGTAGCCAAGTAGCAAAACGTGATCTCTCAGGCGAGTTCACAGTGTAAGACAAGACCTAAAATGCAAAAATTGAGCCAAAAGAACGCGTCCTTATACAAAATCAGTCTTTGGCTTCACGATTGTATTCGTTTGTCAATTTTGCTTCGATACCGTAAATTGATTTTTGAGTACTAAATATATCTTTGGTTTTCACGAACGAGTTCAGCTTGAATCACGAATCACGGTCCTCAAAATAAGCAGATCACGCGTCACACTAGACCAGAAATTCACGGATCACGGGCAGATTTAAGCTGTTTTCACGCGTCACGCGCTTATTTTTGCCCAAATTACGCGTCACGCATAACTCCTTTACCACGTGCACCCTGGAGACAAGGCGAAGAAGGCTTGCTCCCACCTTGCCCTAGACTATACGAGCTGCCCGTTTTTTGAGGATTTCTTCGCTGAGCGTGAAGGAAAAAAATGAGCGAGCTATGGCCGCGCAAAATCTAGGGGATATCGCAACCATCACGTAAATTTGCGCGCCTATTTTTCCACTCGCGCCTATAGTTTTTTCGCTTAAAGCTCGACGGACGTAATCTTTAAAACTATGTTTTCCGTTTGCCTCATTTTCAATGCGACGGAGCAATTATCTCATAAAGATCTATTTTACACGTCTCTCAAGCGAAAGGTACCCTGGGTGCCAGAAGTTTCCGAAGAGTAATCCGCCGCGCGCGAGAAAAATCCTAATGTTGATTAGGTTATAGAGTACACAATAAAGGAAATGAACAATACAATGTAAGTGTGGTTTTCCGCTGGCTGAGGAACGAAAGAAGCGGAAAACGTTTTTCTCCCACACGGCTGGGAGCCTGGGTTCGACTGTATGGGGGGTTTCAGGTCACGTGAGACGTTCACGGTTCACTTTGCGTTTGCCATCCGCCATTGCCTGACACCCCCCACCCACCCACCCATGGAGTAATTCTAGGGGCAATTGAGTTGGTGTTTTCATTTAGGGACCATGTAGTTTCGTTCGCTTGATTCGTGTCTTCATATTGTTTTGTTTATTTTATTGCTAGTCTTTTTTGATTCAGTAATTTTTTCTTGATGTATTAGAGTTATTGTTTTAATAAAGGTCAGGCTGCGTGGTTCGGCTTCGTGGTTCGGCTGCGTGGTTCGGCTGCGTGGCTCCCAGTTGTGTGTGAGAACGTTTATTAAGACAAGGTATCCCTAACATAAACGCTGTACTTAAACGCACTGTATCTATTTAGTTTAGTGTAACAGGAATACATTAAAATTAATGCAAGAATTTAACCAGTATAAGAATAAACGATTAAATAAATGCTTGAGAACATATATCAACAATAAAATAACTTAATATTTGTGTAATCACACTTTAAATAGAAATCACATTAATTGTATATATTAACTACTGTATTTCCAGCATTCCCAAATCAATCCGCCAGCATCCCAAAATTTGAAAGTCTTCTATCGACTATTAACATAACCCAGCTGCCATCTATTGGCGTAACGCGCAATCTGATTGGCTACACAGGTGCCGTCTATTGATGAAAAAAAATAAACAAATCCGTCGGAAGTTTCGTCTTAACTCGTTGGAATTGTCGTTAAGAAAGGACGTACAAAAATGTCTTAATTTTAAAATAGTACAAGCAAGAACACGTTAATATATACCACCTTACTTTCTCAATTGAACGTCAGGGGCGTTTATTGGACCCAGCGTTTAATCAAGAAAGTACGATAGCATAATATTACCGTTACAACTTCGCCTGCCTGCATTCCGAAGTACCTCGGCCTACTTTTGATCATCTAAAAGCCTGGAAATTCGAGTTTTAAGGTTGGAATAAGTATTTTATCCGAACTGACGAGTTTTTGGAGGCTGGCACGATGACAATATAAACACATGCATATATATTTTTTTCTTGTGTTCGGTTCTTTTCATGGATTGCCAGGTTTAGTACATGGCTGTCTACGGCGGGTTTGCTCTTTGAAGTCTTTCTGTTCACCATTTTCCTCTCTCCTCTTGCTCCTCTCTTTGTTATAATTCCTTTCAACAACTGCAAATTAAAGGAGAGCACCACTCATCAATACTCTGCAGCTAGCAGGTCTGACAATACCCTATTCCTTTTAACAAAACTTGTAATTAGTCTACCTCTAGTTTGCTGTTCCTGGAAAACAATCAATATTTTGTAGTTGATATAAAACTGCAAAGATCTCATTCTGATTGCCACAATAATTTTGTTCTTCCCAGGCCAGCGCAGTTTACTTAACAATTTACTTTAAAATGCATTTACCACCGCTGATAATTATTCTGTTATATGTACACTTTATACTATCTTACATTCATCCTGTACGTACAGAACGTTTCAAGTTAAAAACATACAAAGCTGAGTTTAGTCCATTTTATTTAGTTTTTCCAAATACGCTATGCTATGAAACTTAATAATGTTAACGAAGAAATTACTTCTGTTAATCTAGCTTTATTAGTGATTACAAACAAATATGCTCCCGGGCATTAAAATTAAATTAAAAGTTACAAACAAACGAGGTCATCTTTGAAATCTAGAGCCTAACAACGGCTGTTAGGCTGAGCCTAACAATTTTTCAAAAACCTTAATCACAATCCATCTTCTTCAATTTTCGTACATCCGTACCTTCTTTTGTATTTGCTGTGTTATTATGTCACTCAATTTGGTGGCCATTTTCGTATGTCTAAATTTGGCTAAAATCTGTGACACAGTTACTTTAAAACCACCGTTAGTTTGTCCAGATATCCATCCATTCTGATTGCTGCTTTTTTGGGATGCATACATCTATACTTACAGTATTCATAATTGTTATTAAATTACTTACTTCAGACGTAGCGATGTAACTGAGGCTCTTGTAGTGAAGCCTGCCTCGGATTTCTTGTCGACATTTTGGATTTGGCTAAACGCTCTTTTTCAAGATCAGGCTAAAACGTGCACACTATTTTTTCTAATACACAGCTAATATGTCACTCATCTTAGCGTGACTTTTGTATTGTTTTATTCACTATTTTGCCTGAAAACTATTTCGACAGTAGCAAAGAGTTCAGCAAGCGTCACTTACCATGATTTGTAGCCGGCAGCTCTCCATTTTCTAACAATTTTCCATTTGCTATTTTACCAGGCTCTCCATCCTTCTGTGTCTCTTTTGGAATCTCTCGAGGGTCTTCCACGCCACGGCTTTTTCCAATAATGATACGGATTATGAGCCTTACAATAATCACCATACGTCCATAAAAAACAACGCCCAAAGCATTGCATTGAAGAAAAAGTAGAACGGAGCTGCAGGAAGGATTTCCAAACTATGGCAGCCACAGGAGTAAAGTACTTTTATTGGGTAGAGGTACAGACGACAATAAAACCTAAAAAATGATCCATAGAATTAGATACCTACACAGATTGAAGACAGCATGCATAAATAAAACATGTGTAGCAGACAGTCTATCGTGTGCAATCATGGCAAAATATTAGCAGTGATGTCCCCTTAAACTCTTTTTCCCAGGTGCGACAAAAACCATCAGCTATGCAGGTTACCAAATGATAACAAAAATCACTAACTAGCTCTGAGTCTACCTTTACCAATCTCAGGTAGCCTCAGATGGTCATAGTCCTTTGACAATTTCAAACTTGTTCATGAGACGAGTTTAAAATTCTTTAAAAAATATATATTTATTTTTTTATTTGTAAAATATATTTTTAATGTTCATAATGCGTACCACAGTAATGCCAAAGACAAAAATCCCACAATACTGAGGATGTCTGGTATGACATGGTATTTTCTGCCACGAGACTTGAATGCCAAACAGAGTTTAGTAAACTCCAGTATAACATCATCGACATCATGTAGAAACAACACCAGAACACCAATTTTATGATACCTGAAATGCAAAAGAGAGTACAAACAAGCAGATTTAATCAGAAGTCGTGAGGAAGACTGAAATGAAAATTACATGTAACTATCTGAGTGAATAAAATGAGAAATATTGAGGTAATAATATGCTTGTAAGGATTTACTGAATATCGAATTACGAAACTAATGCACACATGCACAGGATGCCAGCTATGTACCACATAACTTTAAACAGTAGCAAAGTAGATGTAATATTAATAGATTCAAATAATATCTAAGCTCGATTCCCGCCGCCTCCTCGAGTCCGGTCTTTCGGGGGGAGGAGCGCGTGCTCATTTTCCCGAAAAGCGGCTGGAAATCGAGCCTAAATAATATCTTGAATTGAACTTTTAAGAAGCCTTTATCGCGAAGTAACTAATTTAAGCTGTGGCTTTGAAAAGTTCATTTTGTATTGTCAGTTTGTATCTTTTTTATCGCGAATAGATAGCTTGCTTATTAATCCTATCAAAGAGCACAATTTTAAACTGTATAAACCCTGGTATAAACCTATATAATAACATTGCATTGTTTAATCCTAAGAAGTAACAGTGTCCCCAACTAGTAGGCCTTATAAGTTACGCTAGAAGTTATGTGTGTAAGATAAATAAGATGTACAACTTTGTTGTCTATCACCATAACAATTAAGAGCTATATTCGGAGAGTTTGGAGAATTGAAAGAAACTCGCCCTAATTCGAATTTTTTTTTATTTCGCCAAAACATTGCTTTAGCTGAACTTACTCGAGGAAAAATAGTTTTAAGTTTCAGCGTTTTATTTTACGGGCGAAATTTAAAAAGTTTTGAAGTGTGTGAAATTTGGATACAATGGCCGTTTTCGCCGCTTTGAAGGTTCAAATTTTCACACTTCTTTGAGAAAACCGCAGAGGCGCTTAAACAATCCTATTAAAACGAAACTAAGCACAAATATTATTTTACCCTTACACTTTAAAGCCGTGTAATAATTTTCTCAAATTGTTATTTGTAGCTTTTGAACTGGGCGTATTAATTCAGTCGCCATTTGTGTCTCGCCCACGAAGGACAAAATAAGGCCAACCTTGACTACTGTAAATGGCCACTGGTATATATCATTTGGTCAAAATATTTACATGTTTAGAAACTTTTGTTTTTGGTCTTTACACCAGGAAAGTTTCAGCGCTGGGAATCCAATATTTTTTCGTCAGTAAAATAAACTGTCATGGCATATTAGCGAGTTGTATTTTATGCAAATTACACGGTTAAAATACATTTCACAATGAATCACTAACAAGAATGAACGACTCACCGCTACTTATCCTTGTTTATGCCGCTGAGCATTTGCTGACGATATCACTTCAACTTCCAGTGTCCTGCTGAGTCTTTTGACAAAATATATCCGGTGATGATGAACTTGCATGAGCGTAAACCAACGGCCACTTCACCAATAAACTCTACAGCAGGAAATTTGATATCCGCGAATGGACATCTGAGTGGCGCTGATTTGCCCGGTTTTCATCGCTCTCTTTAAAAGTCTTTTGAAAACATGGTAAACTATGCACTTCTAACTGCAAAATAATCAGTTTTTATCGATACATTGACGACTTCCAGGAGAATTATTTGTTTAGAAATGCGTGAGCGAAGAAATCGGACTGACCTTTGAATTGACCCCCGCGTCGTCACGTTACTTCCTTCCGTCACGGTATTTAAAATGAAACAAATGAAAAGATTTTCAAAAGATTGTATAAACAGTACACTTATTCTTGATTAGAAAAAATAGTTAACAAAGCTTTTGGAGGTTTTTCATAATTATATTATTATATGTACATGTTTCAGGAAGTTGCAACATCGCACATGTCGTAGTTTTATTACTAATCAAATTATAACTTTCGCAACAAGGCTACGGGCTACAATAAATTACGGCTGGTTAGTGGAAATGGTTTGTTTTTGGACCTACTTTTGCGTATGGCATCTTCATCGTGTGGTTTCTCCGCTTTACTGGATGACGCGACCGCCTGTGGATCAAGCAGGGACTATCCGGGCCAAGAAGAATATTTATCATTGAGAGATTGTATTAGAGACATCACGGGACATCGTCAGTTATACGGCCTAAGTGGAGATGATTAATATTCCCTTGATAGTGAATGGAAGTTGTTGTTAGCTAGAGCAGGTAACGCTTCACTTTGTCTTCTTATGAGCATCTTGTCATCAATCGTGCCCAGATTTTCTCAGTTTTCTTGCTGACAGAACAGCGGAAATGGAGCAAGCGGCAAACGCGAACCTCGCGCACGCCCACGCGAGAAGCGTGCTTGTTTTGGATGCTAAAAGATCTAACCAGCTTACACTGCTTACAGCGTGTTCATTGCTTCTCTATGTTTGGACAGGTTGTGTTCGCATCACTCCTGTTGACAGATATTTTCAGGAGTCAGAATATCGACAGAAGGTTGCAGGATCGCTATGCCCGGGTGGGCGGGATACCCCAAAAAGCTTTATACGGGGAGGCTCCGCCCCGAAGGCTAACTCCTTATCCCTTTATATACCACTTTGACAGAAATTAAACCCTTTTCGTATACCTTTTACTGAAAAAGGTATCCCTTTCATACATCTGAAAGACCTGGCACTACACTTAGATCACGACGTTGTCTTGTCGTTTTCATGTAGAGCCATAAATTGCAACTGTTCGAAATATTTTAATTAAAGACCCTTTTAAAAACCTAAATGACAGATTTCCATGCCCTTTCGTATACCCAAACTTGTGAAATCCTTGCCCTTTTAAAAAAGGTACCCTTTCCGGGCGGAGCCTCCCCATATAGGCCATTTTAGGGGGAATATAGGGGGAGTATTCGTTGTTAAAATTTGTTTTGTCACCAGTCGAGTCTAGTCAGTTACTTTGCACCCCGTCCTAAGAAAAATCCTGGATCCGCCCCTGCGTTGCTGCTTAAAAACTAAAGAATCATTCATATCTTTTATTTTTTTTATTGGTATTCATATTTCGAAACAGAAATACAAGGTTACTGTACAGCCTTGTTATCCGACTCTTGTATAAGATCTTCTTTTGCTTTGCTGATTGGACGTGTATGAAAGTGTCCGTTTTTCTAATACACCTTGAGGGGCGTAGCCAGCTTTTTGAATTGCTGTAGGCTTGGTCAATCTAAAGTGCTCATTTTCGAGATGTTATTGGCGGAGGAGGTCCGCCGAGGAAGTTGTTTTGGATCAAGAATCTCGAAAATGCCTTCTCCATCATTTTGTTCCGATGTAATGTGTATTTTACAGTACCAGGCTAAACTATAAAATTTTATAGGAAGGAATTGCGCCAATTATCACTCATTCCAAAAGAAACAGTGTACTCGTCTTTTCCGGCGTATGCGATTGTGCATATGTCTGTCACCTGGCTACTCTAGAAGGCTCTCTATAAAAGCGAATGCTGTGAAGAAGGTGGCCAAATGTGAAATAAGGAAAAAGAACCGTAAGACTTCAAATAGATTTGATTTTTAGACTGGAAATTAAAAGGATAAAGCAACGACAAAAATATAGCTAGCGACGCAAAGCGTGACTGATTACAGGTTTGCGTTGCTGCCAATTAAAACGCTTATTAAAGTGCTTGTGGGACCGATAGCTTAAAAAGGAAGATAATCAGTTCCTCATTGTTACAAATTCATACTTATATATACTTTTTATTTAGACGTGCATAGAAGATTTTATGTGCGCGCTATAATCACGTCCACATAAAAATGAATCTAACAGCACGGTATACAAATACGCGCTGCGGATTTCATGTTTCCTTATTGCCTTTTATTTAAAAAAAAAAAATTAACATTTATTTTATGTATTTTCCGACACAACATGACCTATGGAGGTAATAAATACTTCTTCGACAGCAGAAGCGAGTCGAAGTGAGATACAGAAGATAGTCACAACATTAGTTTAAGTTTATAATCATTTTACTTTCGGAGGTATTTTAAAAACATTGTAATTGTTTAACAGAAAAAGTTCTAATAAAAGACTTTGCTATTTTTCGCAATCTAGACAAGTGTAGTGTTACGATCTTTTTACAAGGTATCTTATATGTGATATGTCACTCTTTCAATTTTTACATTTTTAATTCAACGCGTGACGGAAGGAAGTAACGTGACGACGCGGGGGTCAATTCAAAGGTCAGTCCGATTTCTTCGCTCACGCATTTCTAAACAAATAATTCTCCTGGAAGTCGTCAATGTATCGATAAAAACTGATTATTTTGCAGTTAGGAGTGCATAGTTTACCATGTTTTCAAAAGACTTTTAAAGAGAGCGATGAAAACCGGGCAAATCAGCGCCACTCAGATGTCAATTCGCGGATATCAAATTTCCTGCTGTCGAGCTTATTGATGAAGTGGTCGTTGGTTTACGCTCATGCAAGTTCATCATCACCAGATATATTTTGTCAAAAGACTCAGCAGGACACTGGAAGTTGAAGTGATATCGTCAGCAAATGCTCAGCGGCATAAACAAGGATAAGTAGCGGTGAATCGTTCATTCTTGTTAGTGATTTCATTGTGAAATGTATTTTAACCGTGTAATTTGCATAAAATACAACTCGCTAATATGCCATGACAGTTTATTTTACTGACGGAAAAATATTGGATTCACAGCGCTGAAACTTTCCTGGTGTAAAGACCAAAAACAAAGGTTTCTAAACATGTAAATATTTTGACCAAATGATATATACCAGTGGCCATTTACAGTAGTCAAAGTTGGCCTTATTTTGTCCTTCGTGGGCGAGACACAAATGGCGACTGAATTAATACGCCCAGTTCAAAAGCTATAAATAACAATTTGAGAAAATTATTACACGGCTTTAAAGTGTAAGGGTAAAATAATATTTGTGCTTAGTTTCGTTTTAATAGGATTGTTTAAGCGCCTCTGCGGTTTTCTCAAAGAAGTGTGAAAATTTGAACCTTCAAAGCGGCGAAAACGGCCATTGTATCCAAATTTCAAACACTTCAAAACTTTTTAAATTTCGCCCGTAAAATAAAACGCTGAAACTTAAAACTATTTTTCCTCGAATAAGTTCACCTAAAGCAATGTTTTGGCGAAATAAAAAAAAATCGAATTAGGGCGAGTTTCTTTCGATTCTCCAAACTCTCCGAATATAGCTCTTAATGCTCATCCTCTTTTGAAATTTACTTGCACTGCATGTCATTTGTAAATAGTAATAATTAAAATTCCCATCATTATCAAGTACAAGCAAAACTTGGCACTTACAAAGTATGCTGTATCACGTATTTTCTTAAGTCTTACCTGATTGCAAATGAGAAGAGAATAATGTAATTAGCTAGAATGTGATGCATAATCATAAGGATGGAATCGCTTTTCCACTGGTCCATGAACAGTGTGGCATATATAGAATGAAAATAAAACCCTGCTACTACCAAATTCCCTGTGTATATGTCTTGAGGAATAGGCATTCCTTTGTACTATCCTAAAAATAAACAAGAATTCAACATATTATATTAGCAGCGAGTAAGCATGTGAGTGCTCGCCCACCACTTCACTGGCCCCGAGAAAACAATGAATTAGGGACTGACTTGTAGTCATACAGGAAGTAACAAATCGAGGAGAGCCGTAATCCAATAAGCTGAAATTATTTGAGTTGTTCCATAAATTCAGAGCTACGCCACTCCATCTATATCTACTTTTAATTAGGTCGGTAAAAATCTAGAGATATCACATCAACCGTTAAAAACTAAAATGAATGTTAAAAATGTTAAAAACTAAATAAAACTAATGCAATAAAATTTTAAAAACTATTAACTAACTTAGATTTAGAACTATTTACAGACGTTATATTTACAATATCATCTGGAAGGGAGTTCCATTCACAGATTGTTCGTGGAAAAAAAGAAAACTTAAAAACATCTTTCTTTGACATAAAATCGTGGCTCCAACGGGTTCTTCTTTCATTATTAACATGTTACATTCAGTGGTTTCAGCTGTGTGCATGCGCCCTTCTTTGTGTTATTATTTAATGCGGCTTGTTTAACACAAGTTTTTTTTGTGGTGGCAGCAGTGCGATATGAACCACGCCTCCGAAGAGGCTGGTGAATCAAACCAGTTTTATAAGTCAGGCCACTGTTTAATATGTTAAGTCATTTCTTCAATAAAATCTTAAAATGTCAATAGGTCTACTGTTTATAATATTATGTGGCAAAATGATGTTGCTTACTTCTACATTAAGCATAAACTTACCATTCCAGCAGTTGCTTGTGTCATGGAAAAAATTATATTTGCCATTAAATAAAAGGTAGGAACACAAGCCATATGATATAGAGTGAAACAAAAGTTTGAAGGCATTTTCTGGACACTTCTTTTGATCCTTCTCAAGGAGTTGACACCACCTGAAAAAAGGCTGAAATAACAATCATAAGTTAAATGGACTTAATTGCATAAGTAATTAGGGTAAAAAAGGCCAGACTTGCACACACACCAATCCTTAATATTATTGACGGGAGTACCCATCCCCCTGTCTAACCTGGATAACATAACAGTTGCACATACTATTCAAACTCAATTTGAATTGGTAATGAATGCCCTGGGGATGAATTAATGATATGCAAATAGTTGTATAAAAGAGGAGCACGTGTTATGCTTTGTGCACTCCACTCTAGTCCAAGACATCGGGATGTTGGCTCGCACCCGCCCGCCCTGCGAGGAAGCCGGTTTGAAGTCTCCGCCATCTACCTTGTATCTACTGGGCCTGGTTTGGGCTTGTCCCAGGCCAGAGCCATCCCCCCAAGGGGGGTACTTCGGCTGTAAATGACGGGGAGAGAGGATTTTTTTGGGTTTGAAATTTCGATTCGGGATTTTTTTGGGTTGGAAAATTTGGCAAGTTTTTTTTGGGTGACTTGATTCAAATAGGGGATTTTTGGGTATTAAAAACGAACTAAAGCGCTTTGACGCGGCCTTGGCGTATTTATAGTATGATGAATAATCAGACTCGAGCGTTATTGCCCCTCCTGGCAATTTAGGGGTATTTGACAAGGGATTTTTTAGGGGTTATTTTTGGTCCAGGGATTATTTTGGGTAATGTCGGAAGACTTACGGATTTTTTTAGATCCTGAGTTTTGCCTCCATTCGATCATCCCCGTCATTTACAAGCCGGAGTACCCCCCCTGGGGCCATCCCCACACCTTATCTACATGTCATGAATAACAATACCCAGGGCAGAATGTTACACAATTTGAACTATTTAGGAAAACAAAAATCAAACTGGTTTACCACCCGGGGGGAGGGGGGGGGGGGTACTTCATACAATGGCCTATACGGGGAGGCTCTGCCCGAAAGGGGTACCTTTTTCAGGCTTCAGGTATATAAAAGGGTAGGGATTTCACAAGTATTGGTAAATGAAAGGGTATGACAATCCGTCATTTAGGTTTTTAAAAGGGCCTTTAATTAAAATATTTCGAACAGACGCACTTTATGGCTGTATTATTTTAATTTATTAAGCGCTGCATGAAAATGACAAGAAAACGTCCTGTTCTACGTCTATGCTATGTCTTTTAGGTATATGAAAGTGGTACCTTTTTTCAGTAAAAGGTATACGAAAGGGGTACAATTTCTGTCAAAATGGTATATAATAGGGTAAGGGTAAAAGCTTGGGGCGGAGCCTCCCCCGAATAAAACTTTTTTGAGTGCCCCCCCCCCCCCCCGGGGTTTACCAGTATTACCTTTTTCTGAAAACAAAACACTAAACGACAGAGAGCAGAGTATTCATGTTAAACGAGTGATCGCAAGTAAACATCAAATTTTGCGTGTCCGTGACCAAGGAGCCGGCTTGGCCGCGTGGGTTTGAAACGATTTACCGACAAAAAATAAAAACGACAAAAAAACACCGGACAGATTATGAACCCGTGGCGCTTGGTTAATAATTAGAGTGAAATTTGTCAAAACATGAACAAGTTAATAGTTTAATTTCAACTTGTGTTTTTTTTCGATGCAGCCCTGAAAAATCGGTGCTAAAAATAATAAAAATTTACTGGATTGTGAAAGTGATATATTGTAGGAGTTGACAATTTCTTTTATCTCAGCAACTTTACAAGTTTAGTTTGGCAGGGAACAATTGTTATATGCATTACTGACAATAATTTTCAGAGTGGACCAGCAAAAAGATTGCATCGATCATAACAACATTATGGTAAAAAATTATGTTAGAATCATTTGCTGCTAATTTATACTCTCTCTCATGTTGCTAGACAACAGACTATATTCAAAGGTTGAATGGAATAAACTAAACAACAATTCAATATTCCCTGTATCGATTTTTTTTTAATTTATGCCAGCCTTAAACAGAAAAAAAAAGAACACAACTGGTAATATTTTGTGTTGGGGGTTTTTTTTTTTTTTTTTTTTTTTTTTTTTTTAATGTTCTGGATATTTTTTAGCATAAAAAAATTTAAATTTAAATTGAGCAATTTATTCGAAACCCATATTATTTTTATCTCCAAGAACAAAAAAATATAAGTTTAATAGAAGTGAAGGAAAAAAAATTGTCAAAATTATGAAATGGCATTTGACAAACGACGAGGAAGAAATAAATCCTTGATTTAAGGCAAACTCCAGTTTGTAAAAGACCTAACGGATCGAAATGCTAAGTGGATGGCCCCGAGAAATCAATCTGGCACACTCAATCCCATAAAATGTTTAGCTTCAATATCAAATTTGTGTTAATATACGTACTCTCATAAGACACATCATATGATTTTCAATGAAAACAACTGGCAAAGGAACCACCATTGAGAAATAAAGCAGACTTTAGAAAAAGAATCAGTTGAAAGCTTATTCTCACCTTGAAAATTGTCGCCGTCAAAAAGTATCGCAACACTGTGAAAGCGACACCAAGAAGGAGGCAAAATAAAATCTCATTTGCCGACATAAAATCATAGCTGGAAATTTCGTGAATGAAATCGACCAGAAATGTTTTTGTTGGACCTGCTTTGTTCCATTCAATCCAAAATTTTCCCCATATTTTGCCAAAAGCCTCCAAGTAACCAATTTCCATTTTGGAACCGCCTTTGCGTAAACATCACGGTCACAATGTAAAAGAAATCTCAGGGTGGGTTTGAGGTTGGAAATTTATTTGAAACATTGTGACACCATGTGGGAGTGCACTTAACTTGGCTGGCTACTCAGCTGTTCGCCTGCATTTTACTGCAAGAATCTTGTGTCAATTTAAAAACTTAGCTTCCAAATCGAAAACTTCTTTACCCATATTGTATCACAATATGACATATTATAATAGTGATTAAAAATTAAAATATAACAGGATTATGTGTATAATGATTCACAATGTAGTTAGCCTTAATTGCATGTTTGGAAAGAGAGATCTAAAAAAATTAAAGATCTTCTGATGAGATATATAAATTTTGTTGATAACATACAAGTACATCAGTTACCACCTGGTGTGAATGTTTATTTTATCTGATCACAATATCACACGAAATGCAAATAACATTTAGCACAGAATACAAAGCCTTGATTTGCCAAATTTTATTAAACTATTAGTTTTAAAATAATAGTGTGAGGTTATTATGGGTGTGAGATTTGCAGTTCAATTACAATACTGTTATTGAGGAAAGCAATTTTATCACGGGGAAAATGGAATTGTTTTTCTTGCAAGTTTTGTAGCAAATGGTTTGAGTTATCTGAGGATTGCATCATCAGGATTATGTACTAATAACTTTATTTTCAATTGGTTTTTATAATAAACACAGGCAAAATAAAAGATTGGGAACATTTTGCATAATTTAATTTAGCCACATTGAAACAGCTATGTCAAGAAAATTTTCCCTATTTGTCAAAAAGGCATATTTTTAATTTCTTATCCCACTTCCTCTTTCAGTTGATCAGTCTTAAAGTAAAGTTGTTTTAGTGCAATTTGTCAAAGCTTACATAACCAAGTTATAGTTTAAAGACACTCAGGGTTTTTTTCAAAGCAGCCCTGAAAAATTGGTGCTAGGAATAATAATCAACATATTCTAGTTTGTGAAAGTAAAATATCATACGAGTTGACAATATGTTTTATCTCTGCAACTTTAAAAGTTTAGTTTGGCTGGGAACCATTTTTACAATGACACACTTCTGACAAAGATTTTCAGAATGGACCAGCATAAAGATTGCATCAATCATCAACATTATAGTAAAAAAAAATATATAATAAGCCTTTCCTGCCAATTTATATTCTTCGCCATATTGCCAGACTACAGACTACATTTAAAGATGGAATGGAATAAATTAAAAAAAGAATAAACAAAAACAATTCACACAAAATACGTGTATTATAATTCAATATTTCCTATTGATTTTATTTTAATTTTTTGCTAATGTTTCGGTTTTGCACAAGTTGTACGAAATTTGTGTGACTACATTCAAAGATGGAATGGAATAAATTAAAAACAAAACAAAAACAATTCACACAAAATACGTGTATTATAATTCAATATTTCCTTATTGATTTTATTTTAATTTTTTGCTAATGTTTTGGTTTTGCACAAATTGTACGAACTGCACGATGTTTCAAAAACTACATACCTGGCAGTCAAATATTCTTCCCGTTTTTCCACCAAAATTTCAATTCGAACCTGCTGAGATGTCGGTGTAGAAATACCAAGCGAGTTTCCAACGTTAGGCCTCAACAATTGCCTCGGCAAAGTAGCACAAATAGCTACAAAACGCTTGAGCGTATGGTGACGAAAATCCGCCACAATTGCGTGACAAAAGTTGCACGTGATGTTGGTTTTCTTGCCCAAAGGAGCTTTATAGCGTTGAAAGCGTCAAAGTTATCTTGTGGGCTAAACGGCTAAGCGTTGGAAGCGCCGAAGCCCTAGTTAGCTCTCAGTTTTCTAAGTTATTTGTAGGGTAAGCTAAACGGCAAACGTATAAATCGACGCAGTGTTAGAAAAGTGTGTTAAAAAAAGTGTCCACAATAAATGACATTTTTTAAAAAGAAATACGAAACGTTCCTCTGTGTATGGTCACTCAAGTTGTTTTGTGTTTAAAATTCAGGGGATTTGTCCCCTCAAGGAGGAGACAACACTCAGATCAGTTTAAAAACGTGTGCTTAATCGCGTTGTGGTTCAATGCGCCAAATTCTGTTAAACTAGGCCTGAGCCGTACTGGATCTAGTAACTAAAAATGGTATCTCTTTTAGGGACTTCTTCAAAGCGCCGGTACTTTAGGGTGGGCGTTACTTTCGGGGTTCAATAGGAAGGTAAAATTTACGTTATGTTGACTCCCTCGATCAGTCGAGTGGACGAACAGGCGCGCGCGCGCGAAGGAATCACTCCACGCGAGTTGTCTCATGGGACCACTCGCAGTCTATTGTACCCAGGGTCTTTCAGAGAGGCATCCTCGTGGCCAGTTGCTTCGTTCACCTTTACCAGCTGTCGCCTGTCGGGAAACGAGCGACCCTGGAAAGTTCTGATTGGAAGTCCAAAATATCGGAGTGGGTTTTTTTCTCGGTTGAATTGCGCATGCCTAGCTTTCAAAAGCATAACCATTCTCCGGCCCCAGAGCTCTTGTCTTCTGCACGTGAACAGCACACATGCAAGAAAGAGCTTTAGAGTCGTCGAAAATCAAACATGATCGACCAACGAACTTTTTTGTTGTTTTACTTCCGTCCTGCAACGGAACGTTTGAGAGTCGCTCGTTTCGTCAAGCTTGCGCAGTAAGGAACGAAGACTCGAGGTACGAGACTGATAGAGAGAACCTGGGAACAAGCTTTTATTTTATTCCTGGCATAAAAACATTTTTGTGATTGGCAAGTATCATGCTTGGATCAAAATTAAGTGTCAGTTTTCTCTGACTAGCCTTCGATTGTTCTTAATAACGAATTTTGCCAAGCACCGGATAATTTATAGCAACGTGTGTAATTTTCTATCGGAATGACGATTAAATCCATTGAAAAAAAAAAAAAAGAACCAGCCGCTCTTTGAACCGCTGGGCACAGGGTTTTCCCTTGTATACATGAAGCTAGAAACCATGTCCCTTCCGAGTAAACAAATTAAGTCATCACTAACAACCTTTCGATGTTAAAACTCACTTATCTATACTTATAGAACAAAAACGACCTTATGCGGTCTGACGATCTATTCGTTTTAAAACAATGTGAAAGCGAAAACCCCGAGATCATGTTGCACAAAAATGGTATCTATTGAAAGAAAAATTGTGTTTGTTAGCCTAACACTTGAGTAGTATTTTTGCTCAGTAGAAGTTCTGCACAAACTGAAAACTTCTCTGTGAATCTAGTAAAAAATATCGGACTTCCGGTTGAGTTCTGCTTGTTCAGAAGGAATTAATAACAACAGAAAACCATTTTTGCCAGCACGATAACAGAGGGAAACATTACGGAACGTGATGGAATCATAATTCAGTTTCCGTTACAGCGATACGCGTGCCAAGGTAAATATCACAAACTTCTTTTTGATTGGATGAAGGTATCCTAAAATAGCTCCGCATTTTCATGTCCAGGCGCGTACGCCCTATGATATAAAATAAAACCCACTTACTCCTTTACTTGATTTTATTTTACTAAATTAAATCGCGATTGAACGAAGTGTCAAAGGCTCCGTACGTGGTTTACTCAGTAAAATGATTCTTGCTATTTTTCTCTGCGTATCGCTGTTTCAGACCTTGGTCAGCTCCCAAGGTTCGGTGACAACACAGAAACAAAATCACTTGGATTCAAAAGCGACTTCTTGTAACATTAACAACTACAACAGTTTCTATGCAGGACCAAACAAGAAGCTCGAGAATATAATCCTGGACATGAAGAGACAACTGGACGAGATTCAAAAGGAACTCAGAAATTTGACAATGAAAGGAGGTAACAAAACTAAAGGTAAAAATGAGTGTACATGGGGTGCTGGAATCTTTAGTTAGATAGTAAGTTAAATGTTCGGCGATTTCTCAGCTATCAGTGAATGCGGCTCCATGCAGTCATGCAGGGGCACACTTGAGCAAAAATGTATCTTAGGTTGTTGCCATATGGAAGGCAATGTATCGGAATTCTGTTCCGCAAGGAAATAAGAAGATTAAGTAAAGAAGATCAGTTAATTTTGCAGCTATCATTTGAAAAGACGTGTCATTCGTCAGATGGCACCGTAACCCCGTGCAGACCCTCTGAAAAGCGATCTGTGACTGTCACTTTTCCCGCCCTAGGATGTCAGAAAACAAAAATACGAGGCTTCTACTACGAAAATAATCAAACATTGCCAAATGGAGTATGGCAAATAAGTTATTAACTTTTCCTTTTCTTAAGAACGCAAATGGAATGCGTGACAATGTTATTTGATGAAGTGAATTGTAAAATGCTACAAAAGAATTTTCTAACACCATGTCCCGGTCGCTATAGCAGAAAAAACACAAATCGCCTTCAAGAGGCAAGGTCATAAACAATTCCGAAAGCGATTTGTGGCATACAAACTGATCTTAAAATGAAAATAAATCTTGTAAGCACATAATGACAAGAAATAAATCGAAAAGCGACGAACGCTCATTATTTTTAATGCCCAGCCCTGTCTCGGGTAATTGTGTTGGGATCTGGGGCGAGACGCTACTCCCTCAGTGCGTCTCTTTACCCAGGTGTATATTAAAATGTATCGGTTAATTTAATGCTGGGGACCGGAAACCCTGAGATAGACTAGCATCTCTTCCAGGGGGAGTTGAAATACTTGAAGACGTTTCACGCTACGGAATACGGCCTGAATGGCCATGAGTCTGACGATGACTTTACCCGCGTGCTATGACAATCACTGTAACAAATTACTCTTTTAAAATAGCTACAACATGGAAGCAAAGATACTATTTAAATTGAAACTGGCATTCAAGTGGGGACGGATGCCACAGCCTCCGAATTTGTTTCCAAATGTTAAAAAGGTCATTTACTCTGATAAAACGTTGAGTAGTTGTGCGTTCATTCCTCGCCGACACTTTGTTGTGCCTACTGATGTGTCAATCGAACATTAACATGCAGGTTTAGCCAGATGTCGACTTCATGTTCAAATTTTCCATTCCGTTCGTAGAATCAGTACAGTTTTACATTCCATTAGCATTTTGGCTTTATTTTGTATCAATTTGCGTTAGTTTCTAACTTCCTGAGAAATAATGAAAACCAAGATGGTGCACCTAATGACGTCATATGACGCCACAACCAACAACTATTTTGTTGTCTTGTAGAGCAATACTTAGTGCAAAATACTTTTGATTTGTTTATTTGATGTATTTATGTTCATGCAAATAAAGCTACTTGTTGTTAGACTTACTGTCCTTCACGCTGTTATCTAGATTCACTTCAAAACCGCAAAAACTGTGCTGAGCTGTACAAATCTGGTGAAAGAATCAGCGGTGTTTATACAATCGACCCTGATGGTTCAGGTGCCTTTGATGTGTTCTGTGACCAAACAACAGCCGGTGGGGGATGGACAGTTTTTCAAAAGAGAATGGACGGCTCCGTTAATTTCTATCGCGGCTGGGCTGACTACAAGAATGGTTTCGGTAACCTGAATGGCGAGTTTTGGCTTGGGTTAGAGAAGATCTACCGGCTGAGTAACAGTGAAAGATACCAGCTCCGTGTTGATCTGGAGGACATAGAAGGAAAAACAGCTTATGCAGAATATGACATGTTTGCTATTACCAGCGAGAGGACTAAGTACCAGCTGAGTCTAGGAACTTACTCAGGTTGGTAATGAATCATAAATTTGATCGAAGAGTAATTTTCTCTCTTCGGACTAGTGGAATATGTTTCTTAAGTGTAAGTTAGGAGATTTTTGGTGCTACATCAGAATTATATGAACAAATTGACGAGCTTCTTATTCGCGTAAATTGCATAGGTCAGTACCGCGAGACAACAATAAATTATATGGATCTGCGCAGAATCACTGTTTTGATATGTTACGTAGAATTTATTTAAAATCAGCAGTTCCCCCTGTTTTTACAAGGATATCGAAAACTTCTTCATTTATTGTCCGGAAAGCGTTATACAAACATTCACCACACTTTTTACTATTTTTCAGGAACTGCTGGTGATTCTCTTGCTATTCATCGTGGTTACGCCTTTACAACCAAAGATCAAGACAATGACGGCTGGGCCAAAAACTGTGCTGTGTCCTATAAAGGAGCCTGGTGGTACGAGCACTGTCATCACTCCAACCTGAACGGTGTCTATCATCACGGGAAACACTCGTCAGACGCTGATGGTGTCAACTGGTATCACTGGAAAGGTCATAAATACTCTGCCAAGAGGGCGGAAATGAAGATCAAACCAGTCAAGTTTTAGTTCTACCTTGTTAAAGCCGAGTGGACGATTATTTTCATGTACAATCGTATCAAGTTTTTTTTTCAGAAATGAAACAACAACACGAAAAATGCACTACAGTAATGTTTCGGTTAACTTTTTAAAAGAATAGTATCTTCAAAAGAAGGTAATATATATCAACTGGCAAATGAACGATGTTGCACGATTTAATCCTTCTTGCGTCGCTCAAACTGCTGTTCTTTGCAATCTCTTAGTGAATGTTGAGAAGATCGTATAAGTCAACTTTGTTTATTATAGTCTATAGTCTTAGTTTTAAAAGTTCATTTCGAGAAAATTATCCTATAAGTAGAGCAGGTTACATCACATTTCACCACTTTTGCTATTTGTGTACTCGGGATGATATCAATACAAAATATCTTAGTAACTGAACAAAAACAAATGATCATAAAGTAAATTAACGGTTTTATTTTACTGAAGGCTCTTCGCTCAGTCCTGTTTTGTATCAGTAGCTAAGGAGTAAAAGAAAGCAAAACTTGAAAATGAAATCATTACTCAATGTGGGTTTTAGCAATTTAGTTTTAAGGTAAACATTGCCATTGGATAAAAGCTAACTGATTCCAAAAAACGTTTCTTATATCTAGAGATGACTTACAGGGCTAATGAAGATTTGAATTCAAACCATTTAATTTTTGTCTATTTCCTCGTGCCAAGTGAATTTTCTCGCGCTCGCATGCTCGCCCACTCAAATGACCCTGAGGACCTGTTCGTAGTCTATAAAGAGACAAAAGGCCTTTTTTCCGCAGACCGGTTAACGTTCAAGGGTAGACGCTCATAGACCTGTATGAAAACTTAATTGTGCATGCACTGGAAATTCACTCAAATAAGCCAGAATACTTTTCTCCCACATATGCGCATGCGTCATATGAGATGGGTTGGATTGGATGGGAATGGCGACATTTAAGGTTAAAAAACTAAGATAATATTTTCCTTTCTATTCGACATTTTTCTCCAGTGTAAACAGATGTTGAACATGTTTGTAAAACACAGCGCAGGTGACTGCGAACATGTCTGATCAGCTTTACAGGCGTTGAAGGCTAATACTAAATGAGATAGAAGTTGTTGAATAGAGCGGTCCACAATGGTTATTTCAAATGTCAACGCCATGCCAGTAAAATGTTGGACCATTTGTTGCTTTCTGTTAAAACCTTGACCGTTTTGCAGTGGTCAGTTAATTCCATACATACTATCTGAATTACAGCAATAAATATTTTCTAGTAAATAACCTTCTCATGACTTTGTTTGATGTTGTTTATTGCCGGGACATGTATTTCTGCTTTCAAATTTAAGGAACACAATACGATGACAAAGGAATCAAAGCAGTTCAACTCGATAAAGGGAAATTGTTTTGATCCCATAGTTTTGACTAAATAGTGCCTGCACTCTATTGAAACTTTTTTTTAATGTTTTTAATATACACGTCACTTAAACGTCAACTATGCTTGAATGAAAAATTGCTCTATTTGTGCGCAGCAGAAAGAATTGTCAGAAAACGCTACACACAAGTTTAATATTTACTTACCCTGCTTGAATGTAAGCTGCTTGTTATATGAGTTAGTTGATCAGTGTTCCTTTTCGTGCACCAAGCAAGAAAGAAAAATGACTTCTTGGTGGATACTATTACTGTTGCATGTGTGTATAGCTCAAGCTAACTTGCATCGACCAGAAGGTATGTTATGAATTTAAACTCATTCTGTCATGATAATTATTTCTAATTTAATCACGGCACGTTTCTAGGACAAGATCCCTGAAAATTCCAATGAGTGTCCATTCTACCGGACACTTAAATCGAGTGAGGATTTAGAACTCGATAACTCGAATCAAATGATGTATCTCTTAGATGGATTCGCTTTACTCTCAGTTGAACGCTGGTGTGCACGTGTTACCGCCGATTTCTCGAATTCCCGATTTTTGCTTCTCTTTAAGGATCGAGAAATCGGGATGTCCCTTGTATAAAAGTAGTGACTTTGTTTTAAGAGTATATTTATTCTAGGCTTTTTCAAATTATTAAAATTGTTGTGGCAAAGTTCTATTTATAAAAGTCAAAAAGCGAGAAGTGATGTCGAGAACCGGCCGAAGTAGCCCTTTGAATGTCGTAATCTGAACAATCAAAGATATAAGAAAACCAAGCTCCCTGAAAAATCACTTTAGTTTTATAGCAGCTATCACTCCTTTCCCTTTTTTATCCTCTGTAGATATTTTGTACCGAAAGAAATGGTAGCTCCAATAAACTGGAATGAATAATAGATTTTAACACTATTAACTAAACTAAGCATTTTCTTATCTTAGAAAATGTTGGTGTGAAAGACAAAAACCTGTTCGAAGGTGACATGTTCTTAACCGACGCCCAACGAATGGCAGCCATGCTTGGCGAAGATGTCAGCAAAGCAGGATTAGGCCGCGCATCGATTCGAAAGAAACTGTGGCCCGGGGCGGTTCTTGTGTATGAGTTAGACCCAGCAATAGGTAGTTATCAATCAATTTTGTCTAACTTTTAAAGGTTACATTAAGATGTTATCATGGATTGAATCGAATTTTTTGTCAGGTTTCTTTGACTATGGTCCTTTTCCGGCCGCGATCAATTTGATAAAAATAAAGGTAATTATATAAACAAAGAGTGTACTGATAAACATTCTTTCATTCTAGAACAAAACTGAGGATGCCTTGTTTTTATCCAAATTTAGAGAGAAGTTCCAGAGCTATGTCAGCAATCAATGCTGCCATGAATTTGTGGCGAACTCAAACCTGTGTGCAGTTCAAGAAAAGAACAACTGAAAGTGCCTACGCCTACTTTCACATCGGAGCAGGGTAAGCATAACCGCATGAGATTACACTCGCCTTTCAATATGATGTCATTCTGATGAGCTCGATCACCAGGTATAGCTGGTATGGTAAGCGCGCTCCCAAACCTCTTCGTAAATACCCGTTCTCCTCGGGGAGGGGATAAACACAGGAGGGCGCCGTAAATGAAGTGTGATGAGATAAGAGTTATTTCCATTAAGATGGACTGAGTCCCGCATCTGATGCTGTTATGGAGAATGAAGATCAGCATATTTAAACAATAGAGTGTTTATGTGAAGGAAATATAGGCAGATAGTTGACCATAGTTGCTCCGCGGAAATCTGATGTTTAGTTATTAAAACAAATATTAACCCGAGAAGTGAAGCTTCGAGGGCTAATATGCTTGTTTTAAGAACATCAAATTTCCAAGAGGTAACTATCAGCTAGATAGTTCCGAAATAAAAACAAGTTATCGTTATAAATTTTCTTTCTCGCGCCCATTCATGGTCAAAAACGAGCATCTTGAATTTTTTTTTTACTTTTTAGGATAAAAGTGTTTATTTAAAACCGAAATCACAAACGAAACAAAACCAGAAAAGAAATCCACAAAATGCAGTGACCTTGGTGGGTGATTCTGTCTGTGGGCCCGCTTGTTTATAAAAAAACTTCACGGACGTGTACGATCCATCCAGATATTTTTCTCGGACGGGTACTATGGGCTGATTGTGTCTCTCCGCAGATGAACACTTTCGTCACGTCATCAATATATAAACCATCAGAATCGGAGAAAAGTTAGTGGTGAACTATTCTTAGCTTGCAGCCGCGTGACAAGGCGGCCATGTTGGTGGACAAAACAATAAAAAATGTTTGCGCGGAAATTGCATTACAAAAGAGATAAGTTTTCAGGGGGAGGGAAACGCTTTGTTCTTGTGTACCAGCATGGCCGCCGTGACGTCAGCTGCAACCCAGCAATAAGCTGTCATACTAGCCTTTCATTTTAAGTGGTCGCTATAAGCTAAAAATAATACTTCACTTCTCATTTACTTGATCACGCCTTTCAGTTTTTCCGCCCCGAAGGAGTGACAGAGGGTTCTATTTTTGGGAGGAAAGGTACCATGAACACTTCGTTCATCGGCCTTCGAAATGATTTAATGATTTATCTCACGTTCTGTATCACAAAAAAATTGACCGGCTGGATCACGCTTAATAAGGAAATGAAATTCAAGGATCTGGAATTTGGACCTCCGAAGCGTTTCTGACGGAAATTCTAACGTGCTATCCATCATGCCACAGCGCTTTCCACTTTTTGATAAGTTGGCGTTGTAGACGCAAATACCTCTTACTAAGATAATGTTATAATTTTAGGGGAAATTGTTCTTCTAACTTGGCTCCTGACAAAAATAACATTTGATTAAACGTGTTTAGATTTTATCTCCAATTATTCATCAGATGCACGTCATATGTGGGACGAACAGGTAGAAAACAGTTGCTTTCCCTTGCCAGAGGATGCTGGTACACACATACTGTCGCACATGAAATTGGTGGGTAATAAGGATTGCTTCCTGAAACTCATTCCAAAGTAAAGAGTAAAAATAAAAGTGGGAGACACGGTGGCCAATGATTAGTTTGCTGAAATCCGGATCGAGCAGTCTGGGTTCGAGCACTGGCCGGGGTAATTATGTTGTGTTCTTGGGCAAGACACTTTACTCACACAGTGCCTCTCTCTCCACCCAGGTGTATAAATGAGTACCCTCGAAAACCCTGCGATGCACTAGCCTCCCATCCAGGGAAGAGTAGAAATACTTCGAGTCGCATCATGCTTCTGCATACGGGATAAGCTTCGGCCTGATTAGCCACTAGGCTCGAACGCAGACTGTAAGAACGTCGTTGCCGTCCTAAAGGAAAATGCAGTGATATCAGAACACATACCACGCCCCTGCATGTGTGCGAATATCTTACAGTAATTGCCGCTCATGACCGTTACCTCCAGTGTACAGTGTAGAAACCGCATCCAGTAATGTACTGTGTTCCTGTAGTTTATACATGATTAACCTTCCTGCATAAACTGCATTCACTGAAATATCAAATAACTCGTTAAATGTTTGCGCAGGACAATTGTATTAAGTTGTAGTCAGTTTTTTGTTGTTGTTGCTGCTGTTGGTGATGGTGATGATGTTGTTGTTGATGATGATAATGGTTAAGACGACAATGATGATGTTGCAGGTCATGCACTGGGATTTTATCATGAACAGTCCCGCCCTGATCGCGACGATTACGTAACAATCAACTGGCAAAACATCCAGCAAGGTAAGTGTAGAGTGATATTTGGTAAACCCAGATATAAGAGCAAGAGATGATATGCCTGACATAAGCCAGACTGGTTGGTTGGGGCGCAGAACACATTACTTCAAGGTAAAAACATACAAGAATCCTTTTCTTGATTTACGTGTATTTTGAGGCGTTTTAAAGCCGTTTCTTTGGGAAAGATGAAACATATCGTTTCAATACCTTATTTATTCCTATTTGTCTTTTTTCATTTCGCTTCAGTTTTCAATCACAACGTTATTGCAATTAGGTGTAAATCATTTGAAAATTTCCATAGATTATCAATACCAATTCAATTTGATTTTAAATAAAGGGAAAGGAAATGAAAATAAAACATTAAACTTATCAGGATCCCATGCAAATGGTCTGAATGGTAGCCAAGTAGTTAAACGTCGGACTGGGATATTATAACGTCTGCTAGGGGTCAGAAATAATATCTTGTACGTAGAGATTCCAGTCCGGCACACCGACCACTGGGTCGAGACACTTTCCTTGCTACGAAGTAAATAAAACGTCAATGACAAAAACAACAGCTACCATTACTTTTCATAACTTAAAGGAAAGTAATGACAACATTTATAACTGTAATGTTTTTATTTAATTAGGACTTGCTTTTGCTTTCAACAAATACCCGCGTTCCACGATTGATTCTCTTGGCACTCCATACGACTACACAAGCGTGATGCATTATGAAAGCTACGCATTCAGCTCGAACAGAAAACCGACCATTGTAGCCAAGAAACAAGGAGTAAGACCCAGATCATTATGTTTAAATTACTTCAATATTATCAAACTCTGAATCAATTGTGTTTAACGTTATTTTTACAAGACAAGTGAGAAACTTTTTCCTAGTTGTCCAAATTTCTTTTATTGCAATGCAAGGTTTTAAACTGCTAGTACAAATTCCGTCGTAAAATCCCTTAGTTTAACAACAACAACACATGCTTTATTACCAAAAAATAAATTAGATATACAATTCAAACATATATCAGTTTAAAAAATGGTAAATTTACTCTGAATAACAAAAAAAGCTAATCGACCTGAGTAAAAATAAATAGTATTCGCAATCAGAATCATGTTTTTGTACTTTCTAAATAAATTGGTACCCAACGAAACGTGACGCAGAAGAATGACTCGTTCACTATTGTGTGCTTAGTAGATTAGTTTAACTTAGAATAGTAAAAAATACTGTTGTCACTGACTAAATTTAAAAGTGAACGTTTCGGTTCAAAATTACTAAAACCTTATTCACTCACTCACTCATGCCCATTCCGCCTAAGTGGCATGTAGGGCAGCAATGTGCTCCCTCCACATCTGGTGGTCCCTTGCCATGAACTTGATGCCCTCCCAGGTCTTCCCCATCTCCTTTATTTCCTTCTCAACCGTCCATCGCCATGTGATCTTTGGGCGACCTCTCTTTCGTTTAAATCTACCGGTCCTCCAGGTTTGGGGGTTTTTGCACAGGGCTAACAACGCTGTCATGTAAAAAGCCTTTGTTACGGAAACAGCAACGTGTAACTTACATGAATCATCTGTGCAGAACGAGCCTCCGGAATCCAAGTCATGGACAGCAGTGAATGCCGAGAGTGAAAACACCAGAAACTCTGCAGGCGATAGGATTTGAATGACTGACAGTGGCCAAAGCCGAAAGGAAGCCACTGTCGCGACAACGGGAGCCGTCAGCGCTAAAACAACTACACTGATTGGCTTTTGGAAAACCTTCTTCAGCGTTAGTTCAAATGGCATCCAGATGTAAATTAAATGTTTTTAGAAAGGGGAAAATCCACTTTTGGATAGATTTTGTACTTTTAAAATCAATTTTTTTTTTTTTTTTTTTTTTTTTTTTTTTATCTCTGGAATGTGCACGTGATCGTTGATCGAGTTCGGTTCACGGATGGAATGCCATGCTTCTAAAAACAGTCTGTGCGTGACCACTGAGAACAGCGGTCCACAATCTCGACATCGTCGAAATTAAAATCCGGTGATAAGTTTGCTTGTAATGCTGTGCCAACAGGGAGTTCATGTCACCTGTGAAAACAGCTCTTTTGTGTTCTCTTGTTCTGGACCTTAGTGCGCACGATGTTTGTCCGAAATAAACTTTAAGTCAGTGACAACAATTTTTTCCTATTTTTAAATCTATGATTACGGTAATTTTAGTTTTAACAGAGTTTTAACCGGAATCTAGCTTTTGGCCGTACTAATTCTGTTATGGTGTCTTATATAAAATCAATACGTTGTTTGTGATTGAACCGAGTTTTAACGCCCTTCTGTTTTAAGGTTACTCTAAGTAACAGGAAAGGTCCAACCGAGATAGATGTTAAGCAGATGAATCTGTTGTACAAATGCAGTGGTGGTGGTGGGGAGGAGGAGGAGGAGGAGGAGGAGGGGAGGAGGAGGAGGTGGAGGAGGCGGCGGAGGGGGGAGGAGTGGGTAAGTATAAAATGCTTGGCGGATAAAAAGTCGTATTATCATTCAAAATCATTATTATTTTTTTATTTGCCACACTATAAATAGTTACTCTTTAGAGTATACATACAGTAGCAGAAATCGATAGTTCAGGGACTCATATTTTTCTTAAAAAGTCATAATAACCTTTGTTAGGCAAAGTTATTTCCCACACCGGGTCATGTGCGGATAATTTCCAAATCTATAAAGTACAAGAGGAGAGTAATATTTTGATGTTTTGCGATGTTTACCACTAAGCAATTTGGTGCTATTTACTCAAACCCAGGAAATTATTCCTTTTTTTAGTATGTCAAAGTAATAGTCAAAACATTTTTGGAAGTGGAAACAAAAAAAGAACAAAAGGAAAACTAAACAAAACAAAAGAAAAAAAAAGAAAAAAAAGGACGCACCACACAGGTATTACTGTTGTACGAATACCTGTACTCGCAATTCCAAATACTATATTTTATATATTTGATTGTTTTTGCATTTATTAGTAATCTTTCAGTCTGGTAATCGTTCTTTTTCTTAGATTGTGTGGACAAAAACAGGAGCTGCTCTTACTGGGCAAGCAAAGGATATTGCCGTCACAGCTATGTGAACTACATGTCAAGGAACTGCCCAAAGAGCTGCGGCAAATGCTAATGAGAGGTGTGTTTATTTACAATTTATTTTTTTGGATTGTCTGAATGAGTTTTAGTGTGTAATGTTATTTATCCATAATTTTTAGTGTTTGCGAAGAAAAAAATGTTAAGTATTTGGAGAGTTTTTTTGTTAAGAACCTAGTCTTTTAGCATTGTAAATTCTTACCTGCTCTTCGGAAATCAGTTATTAAATAACTCATAAACTTTGAGCCGAAGCTGTGTGTTCTCCTCGGTTGTAGTCTCCGGAGATCTTTGGTAGTCTCCGAAAATCTTTGGTAGTCTCCGGAACACTTCGACAGTCTCTGGGAATCTTCGTTAGTCTTCAGAAATCTTCAGAAATCATCGGGAATCGTCGGAAAATGACCGGAAAACTTCTTGATGCACTAACCAAAATAATATTGGCCTTTTTGGAGCCGTTTTTGTTTCTTTTTGGATAAAATTCCCTGTTACAGTGAATACATGGCCGATTTTTGTAGTTCATTGGGGCAAAATTTTACTAACATTATGATCACATGATAGGAAAAATCTTTGCATTTAAAGTAAATGTCAGTTTTCCTGGCTCTTATTGTGTATTTTTTTGCAGGTTACAGAGCTCTCAGGAAATGTTGTCGAGTTGGTATAAAAGTTACAGACCTTTTTATGAGGATCTTAACTTGTATTCCGATTGGTTAAGACTGAGTTAAAATAAAGATGAATTCCAGTAAGATCGCGTCCTGTCCTCACTTTGAATAACAAACTTTAAGCCTCAGAAACCTTATTCAAACATATTCTAAAGTTTTTGCTCTATCGGCTTCCTCTCGATGTATCAGGTAAAGCTGTGAACAGGTTTGGATGAGAAAATAATGATATTAATAATAATATTGTAATGGGAGGTCTGTTGTCAAAATCAAGAAATATTATGTCAACAGAAAAATATCACAACACCCTGCTCCAGACCGAGCAAGCTAGGATATTAAGTAGTTTATTATGTGATACTCGTTCCAGCGGCAGTCGTTATGCTATCAATGCCATAGTTTATAAATGCATCCCTCAAGAGCCTGTGGAAGTTAGTCAGGGTGGGACAAAGTAAAAATGAGATCAAGAGCCACATCAAAGAAAAAAAAAACATATTATTAGATCTGTTTATTTGCGGTTTCCATTGAAAGATGCCCTAAAATGTAGCATAATATATGTCCACTGTGATAATAATTCAAATGGAAAACACTATGCAGGGTTACCAATACGCGATTTGTAACCCCAATAGAGCCTTACGTCGACAGTCATCCCTCCCAGAACCATAATAAAGAGTATCCCTCTGGGAAGGGAAGTTGTTGTCGCCATGCATCTCTTTGGTGAACTAAATGTCGGCGTGTCGTGTGTTCTTTGTTGTTTTTTAAATATCGTTAAATTTGAACGCCATCTTTTTTCTTCTTGATGCGTTTACACATATGCCATTAATATTTGTTTTTAATATAGGAATAAGAGTTTATCTCACCTGGAAGCAAATAAAAAAGTACAGTTGAGCTTCCTAAAAGACAATAATCTGTTTAGTTATTTGACAGCATTTTTATGAAAACCCAAAACTGTGAAACAGTTGTTTATTTTAGGATCTGCGTTAATGGAGACGGCATTTAGGACCGGGGGGCTTTTTTAGATTTTGAATATCAACTGAAAGGAAAATGATGCATAGTTTCCCTGTCTCAATCTTTTGTTATGGACTGCTGATATTTTTAGTGGGTATGTTCATTTTCACACTTATTTAATAGCTTAAAACTGCAGATGAAAACATTGCTGCCGGTTTATAGATTTTTAATTGCTATCATTTTGTCGGATCCTTTGATTTGATCGAAGTGACCAAATTCAGTTTTATCTCCGTTCTAAGAGATTTTTTTGACTTTGCAATTGTCTTCAAAAGAATTATAATAAATAGGGAGCGCTGAATAGTAAGAGTTTGTACTTTAATAATATTTTATAGTCCTTTTTTGATTATGAAAGGATGAATCAAGAACCAAGAACTTGGTCCAAGCAATGGATAGGGTGGCGCACACATATAACTTGACATATTTTGCTGTTGCTTTATATTTAGTGCCATTTGATTGTCGAAAACACAAAAAAAGGCATTGGTACCAGTTTACCAGTTGCCATCAGCAAACACAGAACTAACGACATAACGTACTATTTAGGGGACATCAGCAGCATTGAGGCAACCAAGCTGTTTGAAGGTGACTTGGTGCTTACCCCAGCGCAACGAGAAGCCGCCGAACAAGGAAGGGATGTCAATTTAGCAGGAGTCGGTCGCGGAGCTTCAAAGAGTTATCTTTGGCCTGAAGGCGTCGTGCCATATTCAATAGAGCAACAGCTAAGTAAATATTTCCATGAAATGGATGCACACGCTCTATATTAAATAAAGTGCAAACTGGCCCACGAGGATAAGGAGCATTCTGATTGGTTCCCTAAGCGTTCCGAACCTGCATTGCACCGGGATTCGTTTTGACAGAAATTAAGAGAACAGGGAACCCGGCAATGCCGAGTTTTTATAAACAGCCATGAATGGCTCATCGGTAAATCCTATGATCACTGATGGGTTTTGTCCTACTGTGAACCTGTAAAGAATTTAACCTTGAAGTAAGCAATTGTTTCAAAACTCTCGGTTTAACAAGACAGGATAATGAATAAAGGGCTAAGAAGCATCTGAACATTTATACGGCTGCTTCCACCTTATTCATGCTATGAATTGATCAGACGGTGTAAATTGTTTTCAATCAGTGTGCTTCGTTTGTAAAACCTTTTTCCAGTCAAAGAAATTCAGAGATTAAACGTTGTTCTTTGGTTCAATTCGTCAGAAGATGATCCATTAGCTTCAGAGGCGATCGAAAATGGAATGAAACAGTGGAGTAGTAAGACATGCATCAAATTTAAGGAGAGGACGAACGAGAAAGCTTTCATTTATTTTTTCATTGGTGGAAGGTATGTAAACTACAACCCTTTTTTTCTAAATGGCGTCGACGGTCAACCGAACATTTGTTTCTACTTTCTGTGGCAGCTGCCCCAATATAAAACCATTCATAGCCGAAAGTGTGATTTTGCTTTTTGTTCTATCACTTTCACAACAATCGATCATCTTTTCATAGGATAGTTCTCAAGTATTATTCTCAACCCATGTAGCCTACTGTAGTTTATACATCTCAGCAAATGTTTTTATAATATAATTATCGGTACAATAGCTTTGCACGTACTTCTGGCATCCTTATACATTTCTCAGTGAGGCCGTCTTGAGAAAACATCAATTGTGCAGCAACACGCGGTGAAAAATTCCAAAACAATTCGCATTTGAAAGGCGCGTGTTCTCATGTGTGCCACGAGAACCAATCATAAGACAACTTCTTTGTTTTGTATTATTGGACAGGTTTTGCGTCTCGAAAAACGTATTCTCACTTGTTTTTTTGCAACAGTTGACACGTTTATGATAACGATCCTTCAATTGTTACCAAACTTGTCCGCAAGTGCGAATTGCCCCAATGGAGGCATCACTCGAGTTCATGATCAGATCCTGATAGAGTAGATGTGTGAAATGGACCCACGAGTTGTTATTTCCCTTCGTACTTGCATCGAAAATAGAAAATCAGCAATTTACGGATTAAAAAGATATTTATTCCAAATGCTATGACATATAAGATCAATATTAATTGGGACAACGTTATTGATAACAGCTTGTACTTTTTTAACATTTTTTATTTACAATGTACTCGTAGCTGTTTTTCGGAAGTTGGCAGAACAGGTGATAAGCAGTACATCTCCATCGCTCCACATTGCTGGAATGCTGGCGACGTAGCACACGAAATCGGTGAGAGGAACTGCATATTCAACTATACATTCTTACTTCTCTTTTGTTACCTGCTTCCCCGGTTTCTAAACAATAATATAATGCTATCTTCTTTCAGCACATGCGCTGGGATTTTACCACGAGCAGTCGAGACCTGATCGCGACGAATACGTTACTATTAACTGGGACAACATTGTGGAATGTGAGTGTGACTAGGTATTTGAAGCAATGCATTAATTGGACACTGTATATTTTTAAAAACACTCATCATTATCATCATCATCATCATCATCATCATCATCATCATCATCATCATCATCATCACGACCCCTATACACACACACAAAAGACAACGACGACGACTGTTCCGCAGAAATCTTTGTTTTCAGTTAAAACATCCCCTAGGGTCCCCCATATCAGTAGGAGTTTTGCGCGCATGCGCAGTAAGACCTGTGTTCAAGACCAAGAGGTTGCATGATGTCGGCCATGTTGAATGCTGAATGTTTTCTCCTCGGAAATTAAAGCGTTGTATGTAGTATTTTTAAAGACTGGACCTTTTTGCTGACCTATCGAACCTGGGACATACGGAACAACGACGGCGACAACGACAACGACAACGACAACGACGACGACGATGACGATGACGATGATGATGATAGCAGCTAGCTGTGTAGAACCTCTTCTATCGTAAGTCTGTCTACGTGCTGTTCATAAAACGCATCACGTATTTGTAATTTTTTCTTACTTTTAATTTCAGCTGAAAAAGTCAATTTTGCCAAATATGGTCCCTCTAGAATCAATTCGTTCGGGGTTCCCTATGATTACAACAGCCTAATGCATTTTGAAGAGAAAGCTTTCAGCAAAAATGGTCAGCCAACGATAACACCTAAACAAGCGGGAGTGAGTATACACAAGCTATTAACAACAACAACAACAACAACAACAAGCTTTATTTGCATGACTTTAAGTACATACAGTATTGCAAAAGCGTAAAACGTAACGAAACTTAGCGAAACTTATAACAATCATAATTATGGTATTGCGATACAATATCTGCTTGTTGACAAAACCTTTACCTATACTAAATCACATTACGTAAGTTACAACTGCAATTTATAGGGGGCAACTTGGGGTTCAGCGCTCTGATCTTTATTTGCCAGTTGACAGTAAATAGGATGATTTAAAACTGAAGTGCTTGTGCTAATAAAGCAAATATTGCAGCTCCATGCACGACACATCGGGCTACCATTAAGGCCAAAAATACATCAAAGAGTGTCAATTAAACTAGGACGAGACAACTTAATCTTGGACACTCAATAAGCATTAAGAGGTGCCTATACGCGTTTGCATTTTTATCATTTTATTATAGGTAACAATCGGACAAAGGGATAGTCCAAGTGCCTTGGATATCAAGCAAATGAATCTGCTGTACAAATGCAATGGTGGTGGTGACGGCAACGGTGGAGGAGGTGGAGGCGGCGGCGGTGGTGGTGGGGGAGGAGGTGGTGGGGGAGGAGGAGGAGGAGGAGGAGGAGGAGGAGGTACATAAAAAATCTCAAGTATTTTTAATCGCTTTAAGTATTCTGGTTAATAGAAATAGGTTGCCTGAACTTTATTCTTTGCAGCTAAAACAACTGTCTGCACTCCAGACAGGAGTATGGCACTTTAATTCCAATCTTATTTTGGCACCACGCAAGAACGAAAATTAAAGGGGCCAAGACGTGGTAAAAAAGACCAGTGCTTACAACAATGCATGAATTTGTGACTTTTTGCTTAGATTCTGGATCTTTTGGGAGTATGTATTTTGGAGGCTGCTACTCTCTACAAATTTGCATTGTTTCTCGGGTTTAATTCTTGGTGTGAATAAAGTTCCTTAGCCTGTATATTCACTATCAATTAAAAATATATTGAAGCTACCTACTTGTAAAATTTAGTATTACACGGTAATGACTCTGACTTACTTAAAAAAAGGGAAATGAAACTTGTGTAATCAAAAGAATTATATCTTAATCTCTGGGAATTGAAGTTAGTTATTTTCACTGGATACCAAGTATGCAGTTAAAGCGTTATTCCCCAGGTCCAAGACTCGTTCTAGTTTATTAAACTAATTTCTTTCCAAGAGTTGTTGGTCTGCTTTTCTTTTTATTGAGCTTTTTAAACGCGCGTTTTTAACATTTTTACGAGGTTAGACTTGAATTTTCTCGAGAATGTTTAATCACGGGGTCACTAAGAGAAATGAATTTCAGTAAGATATTTAAATAGTATATAAAATGTTGCCGTACTATAAGTAGATTTTTGGTACTTTATTTTTGCATTCATTGCTGGAACTGTTAGCGAATTCCCTCTTTAAGTCCTCCCAAATCTTGTTTTTTTTTATTCTTAGCTAAGTATTTCTTTTCACTGAAACTGATAGCTACCGTAACATGTGTTTTACATCTATGCAATAATATTTTTTTACTGATTTGAATGTCAGGGAGCTGTATGGATCATAATCAATACTGCCGGCAGTGGGCAGCTATGGGCTACTGTTACTCTAACCCTGGCTACATGAGACCCAACTGCAAGAGAAGCTGTGGAATCTGTTTTGGATAGGTAGGATATAAATTGAATCAAGTGTGAAGATTAACATTCAGGAATCAGGATGTTTATCCAAGATAATCCACTAAATTTTCGCGCGCGATTGGTCCAAACAAGTCACACGATGAAGCCAAAACTGGAGAGTATTTTCCACTTTTTATACGAAGAAAGTTTTTAAATTTAATAGAGCTGGAGATTTTTCAACATTGTGGCAACATCTTTAAACGCCGACATAATTACTTTGACGTTGAAAACCTTTAAGAAAAAGTAGGGGGAGGGGGTGGGGTGGGATGGTCTTGATCCAATGGGGTCTGTATCTCCCGCCTCCCGTACCTTTCACTCCCGCCTCACGTACCCTTCGCCCATTTTGCCGCCCCTTTCCGTAGTGGTCCCCTCC
>NC_135759.1:44352239-44382239 GCF_052425735.1 Oculina patagonica
TGTTGATTCTACGTAAGTGTGTGATTATGACTGTTTTGCATACTTACTCGTGGGAGGCGGTGTTGGAGGAAGAGCTGCGAAAAAATAAGTTTCAGAATATTATTGAGATCACCACTTTTTTTCTCTAACGAATCCTTAAATTTAAAAAAGCCAGGAGCCCATTACCCTGAATAAATAGCTTGTTTGTATTATAATCGTGCAAGCTTACTAACAAAGCATGCAGACTTAACTACTTTTAATTTCCACGACTTCTGGATTTTTAGTTTATCTGTTACATTAAATAACTGACGGTTTAAGTTGAGGATTTAGTCGTTTGGGCGATTTTACGGAACGCGTTCAAACTAGTTGCGAAAAGAAAAAACAACAACTGGTCCTCGTTTGTCTACTTCGCCCCCCACTCACCTTCTCTGAGACGGTCTGGGTACGAGTATTGACTAACGATTATTAGAGTTCGCTGATTTAGAAGACGAAGCAAAACAGATGATGAACGATTTGTTAGTTTCCCTTTTTTACTCACTCCCACTTCAACTGTCAAGAAGAAGAGCTGAAACGCTACCTTGCTAAAATCTGTTCGAACTGATGAACACGTTTAGCTATCGGGCGTTGAAAAAGCAAGGAATTGTGGTCGAGTGTACATTACGTTGTCATAATTATGCGTAAACTGCGCGTAGAGTGTAAATAGTCTCTCCTTTATCTAAATGTATAACGTGCAACCGCATGGATTTCAGAGCAAAATATAGCAGAAATCGCATATAATTTATAAGTTTTATAAGGGAGCAGAAATATTTCACAATGCGATAAAAAAATGAAACTTACAAGTACACGGAGGAGGTGAAGCAGTTGTGGCGACCGGAGGCGCGGCTGAGGACAGAAAAACAATAATTAGCTGATTAATGAACGTAAGGATCCACTGACCCTTCTTGCCTCATTAATGCCGGTTGGGAGGTCCGTATAGGGAAAAACTGTGCCTAAGATCAAAGATATTTTCTTCTCTGGGACCTTACGAGAATAATTTGTGCAACCTGTCATATCATTGATAATGTTTATTCTGTCATAGATGTGTGATTATTTTTTTCGACTTCCCAGTGAAATTTTGGTAGCATCGTTCATGGTTTATGCTTTCACGGGTCAACGTTTCTTCAATCAGGTATAAACATAGTTACGTACCGGATGTAAACTTCATACTGGATGATTAATCGCGGCGCGCATAAAATTGTTTATCATTTTTGGTGATAAATTTAAATTATTTACTTTTACTGTTTTTTTATGTTAAAGAAAAGCAAAAAAGTGTTTCGCACAATCTTCGAATAACCCGTCTGCTATGCACGAAACATTGGAAAGGCAAGAAATATCAATACCGACCATTAAGCTATCAATAGCTTACTTACTTGTTGATGCACTGCACTTATACAACAACATCATTTGCCGTACATCAGTTGCACTTAGAGCCACTCTGTTGCCAATAGTTACCTGAAAGTATTTAAATGTCAGCGATAAACTTAATGATAAGTTTGTATTTAAGAATTGGGCTTCTTAGTCTTTGCCTGCAGGGGAACTCCTGACGAGCTACAATACAGGTCAAAAGTAGCTGCGACACTTAAAATATATATAAAAATGCAATGCTCCACTGTAAAAGAATGGTTTTCAATGTTCCTTATTTATATATTAGCCTCAGTCTCTTCCCCAAGCATTGATGTCTCAACACTTTCTACCCCTATTGTAGGTAATTTACCAGGTTTGTATTTAACAAACTTGTTACATATTGCCAGAACCATTCAACGACAAGATCGCAGATTTTGTGCTCTGTCATTCTGCAGTTGGCAACTGTGAAGTGTGTAAGAGCATCCGACCAAACGTACAATATCGAAAAAAAATTGCCGTACTTCAGTACTACCAAGCTTAATTTTGAAAGGTGGGTTTTAAAACTTCTAAGAGAAGAACACAGTCGAACCTAGGAGGAAAGAATATTCCACAATTGTGCTATTTACATATAAATGTGTTGTATGATTAATTTTAATGGCTGGCAGAACACACACATTCGGTCAAGTCATTACGGGCGGTTTTTGCATACTTGTTTTCGACTCCCATTTCAGTTAATTTAACCAGGTATAAACAAAAAAACAAAAAAACGGGAATTGAAATTTATCAAAAATTGTGTAAATTTATTTTATACGGGAAAATTCTAAGCGTTTTAAAGGGACCGTGTCACGGATTTTAGCCAAACTTAGGCATAGGAAATGACCATCAAATTTGTTTAAATGTATAAAATAACCTCTTAAAACAGTGAAGGAACATTTAAATAACACACCAAATGCAAAAGAAGGTACGGATGGCCAAAAGTGTCGAAGATTGAAACGGATTGCGATGTGGGCTTTTGAAATATGGTCCGGCGGAACAGTTTTCAAAGTTAATCTTGTCTGCTTGTAACTTAAATTTATGAAGCCCGGGAGACACATTTAGCTGCAAGGAAGCTATGGTTTTGTCATTTAGTATCAAAGAATTAATTTCTTTGCAAACGTTTAGTTTCATAGCGAATATTTGGCAAAATTTAATAACATAAGATTAACTTAGCCCCTTTAAGAATCAGGCGATGAACGTTTGTACTGAGACCTGCGAGAACCCATAAATCTAATTGTGTTGGGGTTTTTATCTCTCGTAAGAAGCACTTGACTTATTCACATGACAGTGGTTAACCCATGTACAGTGACGTAGTTATTATCTCCAGTAGCATTAGAAATCTGCTTACCCCTGGTCTCTTTGGAACGATGGTCGGCTGTCCATTTTTGGAGAAGTACCTCGCCCCGTAGTGCATGATGGATCCATAATCATAAGGGGTCCCCAGGGAGTTCACACTGCTTGACTTGCGGAAATTACCTTCCTTTCCTTCAAGAGACGCAAAAATAAATGTCTACTCTTGCTAATTCCAAACGTTTCGAGCATCAACTTAATGATGCATGTCATAAGTGTTCCATGACTGGACCTATTTTTAAAATTATTTCACTACCAAATATTAGAAAATTTCCGTCTTCATATCAAGGATGGAGGGTACGATTTGTCGCCTTGATTGAGTTGTTTACGGCTGATCGGTGTTTTTTTTTCTTACAACCATTCTAGCCATTTTGCCAATTCTTACGCTTACGGTTGAAATAAAAAGTGAAAGGATGTTTTGACATTCCAGTTAGCCGCACTTATCATTTTAAGAAATTCTTTTTTATTAGCAGTGCATTGTAATGGTCTTTTAAACCTATTTGTAGATCGTTCTTAAGTTGCTAACATGTTTATTGTAATTAATCTTTTTAAAATTGTACGTATTTCAGTTGTGCGACTGAAAAAAAAACCCACCTGACTGTATGTTTTCAAACTTGATTTCCACGTAGTTGTCTCTGTCTGGGCGCGATTGCTCGTGAAGAAATCCAAGAGCGTGCCCTAACGAAATTAAAAATAAAATAGTAACGGGGTATGACATTTTTGCAATATGTCAATTTGTAGAATGGAACTGAATGCTTGAAAAACGGAGAAAATAAAACTATGTTCATTTATTGTAATACAACTCTGTTTGACGGAGAGGCACTGGAGGTCCGTGCTCCTTCCTTATTTTTTAGTATGAAACATTTCTTTATGACTCCCCCTGCTAATTTGTTAGTGTTTACGCATCGCAAAAAAGCTCCAATTCCCCCCGCCTTCGTTCATGGTCAGGATCCGCCAATGACTCTGCCATAGAAAATTAGCCCAGTTTCTCATTTTAAAGTTCTTAAATCTTGCTTTTCCAATCTACATGTATTATTCTGATTATTCTGATTATTTTATGGCTAAAATAAAGTAAAGATAACAGGTCCCGACTGATGGTAC
This sequence comes from Oculina patagonica, assembly GCF_052425735.1. NCBI lineage: Eukaryota > Metazoa > Cnidaria > Anthozoa > Scleractinia > Oculinidae > Oculina > Oculina patagonica. Next base: position 44,356,089 of record NC_135759.1, read on the forward strand.
ATGCATTATTTCATCAAAGATGAAGGATGTTTTTTTTAACTGACCGATTTCATGTACAACGGTTCCATGTCTCCAGCAGCCTCCAGCGAGGGAAATTTGTTGTTTCCTACCAGTTCTTCCCACGTAGGACCAACAACTGACAAAAAATTAATTAATAAATAAATAAATAAATAGATAAATAAATGAACGAATGAATGAATGAATGAATGAATCAACAGACAGACAGACAGACAAACGGACGGACAGACTGATAGATAGATAGATAGATAGATAGATAGATAGATAGATAGATAGATAGATAGATGTTATTCCGTTAATGGCGCAATCACAAACCAACTTAATGTAAGCTCCTGAAGAAGGCCTCGAAGGCCGAAACTTTGGGCTTAAATTAAAAGCTGTATGAAATCCCGGTTGAAGTTGGACTCTTGACAATTACACAATTACGCATAGATAGATAGATAGATAGATAGATAGATAGATAGATAGATAGATAGATACTGTAGATAGATAGATAGATAGATAGATAGATAGATAGATAGATAGCAAAACATACCCGCTTCCTCTAAAAAACGACGCGTAAGCAGTTTCCGTTGTCCGCTTTTTAAATGTTATGCAGCCGTTGGTTTTGACTGTCCAAGCATTCATTGCACTGTTGATTACTTGCATCGCGCTACTCTGGGAACCTGGAAAAACGCAAGTGTAAAACTACTGAAAACTTTAAACTTTAAAGAAAAAAATTCATTAGTTTGTCAGTCACGGTCAGTTCACCTCCTCTAAGACAACGATGTACTTATTCAATGTATTCTTACTTACTTAAAGACGATTCAATGTCATAGACAAACACTCCGTTGGGCCAAAGTCTGGATGGAACCGAACCTCTTGCCTGGCCAGGTAAGAACTTCATGTCACCTTCGACCAAATCATTGTCATTGCTGCTCAGATTCTCTGATTAAAAAGAATGATAAATTATTTTAATAAAGTGCAGTGGGATCAGCTAAAAATTGTGCCCTCCACTGAAACAATACCTGCCCTTGACTCTTTTGAAATGAAATGAACAAGATGAACAGGTTAAATAGAGAAAAACGTCCATAGAATAGACAAAAATACTGATTGAAGTACAAAGAATATTGGAAGAGGACTACAGAGCGAATGATTTCACCAGAAATTAGGTGAAGGGAGGTGGGAAGGCTTATTGCCCTGCTTTCTTTAAATATATATTTTGACGACAGAGGCGTTTTTTAATTAACAATTAGACTACGAGCCCAAGTTTTCTATGAGCAAATAGTCAACGAGGCGCAGCCGAGTTGACTATCACTCATAGAAAACGAGGGCGAGTAGTCTAATTGTTTTAGTAGAAACTCTAAAAGATTGCAGTCCAAAACCTACAATATTGTGCACTTTGAAGACAAAAATCAAGAAAAATCACCGCTTAAAGAGCTACGCGAGCGCGCGACTGTTTTCTATCGGCGAATAGAAATCAGTGCGAGAACCAATCAGATTCGCGGATTTCCAATAGAACACAGCTGAGTTTCTACTAATTACAACTAAAAATGAGTTTACTTTTTTCTCAAATCTCTTACATATTACATTTTTACCAAAAACGTACGTTTCGGCGAAATTTCGAATTCCCAAACTTCAATGATGAAGGCAGTTAACGTTAACATGCTCTGATCGCACCTGATCTGCCTACTCTCATTAATATAGGAAATTATTGATTCTTTTGACAGGTTTCAAATATTGAAAACTCCAACTCGGTTTTTTACACGTTCGATGGCGACCCATTGTTATCGAAACATTAAAATCCTTTTAAATTATTGCTTCAGAGGGCGAATAAGACGTTTCCTATAGGCCGGAGCCGCCAAAACTCCTAGAGCTCTCTAAAACACAAAATCATTTAAATCGTTTTGTAAAAATCGATACAGCTTAAGGTATTACGGTGAAAACGCACAGAAGCACTACATAAGCATCTCTGAAGGATTACAGTAACCTTAAAGCAAAAATTTATACTCTTTCCATGTTGATTGTTTTAGTCGCTTGATCAGCTCCCTCTGATAATGATTCCATTTCAAATGAAACTTCAAAGAACATTAAAGGATTATTTAAAAAGACAATTTAAACATCGTAAGTACAATATTTTTTCTCATTTTTTTACGATGACTTTGAAAAAATCGTAATAATGAACTTCGTTTAAGGACGCTTTACTTTCCCTACCTTCGGGAGATGATGCGGATACAGCAACGAGCCACAGAAAATTGAGAAGCAAGATTGTCTTCATTGTGAACTCGATGATGATCACTATGAAAGTGGGATTGGTGATTCTTGGAAGTGATATTAGTAAAATGTGATTTATTTTACAGCTGTTTAGTTGTGTGCAAACATTTATAAGGCATGTTTGTATTTTGAACTGTGTTCTTTTGTGTTATGAATTTAGTGTTACATGCACAAACAACAGTCAATTAATTAAGTTTTACATGCAACACAACCCCTGATGTAAGTCGATTCAGTTTTGATTGCCCCTATTGGTAAAGAGTTTGCAATTGTTGCCTATTGTTGTCTATCAATATGAAAAGACTCCCTCTCTATGTCACGGCTCTTGTTTTATAATATGTTCAATTAGTTCGAAGAAATAGTTGTTGATTTTAATTTGATGTAAGTTTATGTGTTAAGTAAACCCTTTTTACTGAAAAACCTCGAAAAGTGCTTGTGGCTTTTATGTTTGGAAGATATTCATAATAAAAGGACAACAAAATTACACAGCTGAGTACAATCATTTATGAAAAATGCCCTGTTCTTTTGTCTTGCAAAGTAAGTTCAACAATCTCGAAATAAAACACACGTTTCTATTAATTAAAAAGAACCGCTGATGTTTTATAACTCGATTATCTTTATTGTTTAATGCAATTAAGTTGGGATTTTCCTTTACACAGCTGTATCCAAAATTATTTGGCATTTTTTGCCTTTTATTGTGGAAATTAAGTTCAATTATTTCTCATGGACGGATGTTTGTAACCATTGTCCACAAGTCCTCTTCGTATCCGTTTTTTATTTAAAAACGAATTTTTTCTCTCGATTAAAAAAAGTACGTGTCCCCCCGTACACTTTTCTAATCGTTTCCCTGTCCATAGATATCCGCTTCTTTTTTTAAACTGATTGACCTTGAACTATTCTAAAAGTTTCCCTCTTTTCCTCTAAAATCAATGTATGGTCGATCGCGACACAGATGTATCATCAAGCACTTTTACATACTGGTCTAACTTAATAGAACCCCCGAAGCCTTATTTGTGTACCTCTGTTGTATGAGTCTTTGAGCGCTTTGATTTCCAAGCCTTCCGGTTTATTAAAAGGGCGTTTATTCACCAAAAAATGGGAACGGACCATTAAAAAATAATCAAAAGTAATAAAAAATAATTGCCCCCCCCCCCCCCCGATTAAAAAAAATAAACAAAGGAAGTCTCGTCGATTTTCAAACAGCTAAATAGATGCTTTTTAAAAACAAGAGAAATTGGCAAGAACTGAAACCCCGTAGCTTCGAAGCTCAGTAAGTTCTCTCGCTCGCTGTACGTATATTTAGAAAGTATGTTCATGAGCTCAGAACAGGCATTTAGCACAAGCATGGTATAAATATATGAATTTAAGGTCCAAATGATTTTAAACTGGTTTGATTTGTATTTTTCTCTGTGTGAGGATTAAGATTTCGTACAAATGAAAATACAAATCACAGTAGATTAAAATCATTTTGAACTTATAACAGATGCATATTTCTTTCATTTTTAAAAGAACAAAACAGAGCAGTGTATCCGTCATGTCCATTTTATTTTGTTGCTATCTACATTTTCATTTTTCATGTTTCGTACTTTCAGTTTGTTATTTGAATGACATTTCAAGTTAACAATCAAATATGGTGATGTCGTCGATCGAAGCATCTCCTTGGTAGCTACTTCCTCTTATTCCCTCAAAAGTCAGCTGCAAGAAAAGACGAAATATAACAAAAAAAACATTTATTTTCGAATCAAAGCATCGAGAAGATCTTGCAGGCTAGCGATATTATTTTGGTGCCAAATGCTTCAAATCCTCCTTAACTACCAATCTGTTGCCAAGGAAGACTTTTAGCGTCATATTTTGGACACCAGTGGGCTTTAGAGTGGGTTTTTGAAGCCGCTCCAAATTAGAAAATGTGAAACTTTTAAACAATTCAAGCAGTAACAATCAAATCTATCGACTTTTCCCAATTTATCTGGGAACATTTTGCCGTTAACTTAGCTTGTTTGGCAGCTTTGACATTGTTTAGTGGCTTGTTTATTTACTGCGTTGTTATACAAATTCACGCATTTTTATTTAATCCACACTATTTATGTGTTAATTGAATTTGCATTTTTACATTCATTTTCTAAAAGAAAATATAATTGTTTTCAAAAAATGTAATTATAAGATAAATGGAATTGTGTTAGGACGGTACCGTATATCACACAAAAACTGGTAACTGGTCGAAATAGCACCAAACAGGCCCAAGCTGCACAGATATCAACAAAAAGGTAGGATATTTTACTACAAAAAATACTGTTTCAAAATATTTTGCCTGATGTTGAATTCTCATAAAACATGTTATAGTTTGCCAATTTTATACACGTCGCTCTTATTTAGAGATTTAGCTCCCTCTAAGGCGAGTAACTCTGAGAGTAAGGAGTAATTAAACTAAATTATTACAAAGAATTTTATACTATCCAGAAGACTTATAACCACCATGAAACATATGCATATACCTTCTTGGTTCCTGTTCCTTTAAGACGAATTTGTTTCATATGCCACTGGTTCTCCAGATTTCCGCTCTTGCTAAAAATCACTTCATCCGATAGCTTAACATTAAGAACACCCATGCTTCCCCCATACATGTGGTAAAAAAACTTCAGGCAAGACTTCCCAGAGAGTGTAACCATGCGGGATATTTTGGCATTGTCACCCTGTTTTCGAGGACTGGATGCCTCAATGTACATATAATAACCTAAAGATAAAAAAGTGAAAAATAAAATAGATCAAATAAAAAAATAATTCAACAAAAATCATTACAAAGCAAAATAACATCGGAAATAGGGACATTGAAATAGGGAGGTTAATGTCCTTTCATAATTTATGTTTCACGAACTACATAGTTACTACGGTTGTCATTATAAATAATAAAAACCTTTTCCTGAAGTGTGATCTCCACTTGGTCCTGTGCCTCCAGAAGGTGTAGCCCTGCTTTTTCTTGTCCAATCAAACTTGTCATCTTTGTCTTGTATGAACCCACAAACGTCCTTATCAAAGTCACATGAGAAAGCTGTATTGTAAACAGATGTAAATTAGATTATTCACCTATTAAAGTTTGTATCGTTGCTGTTAGCGTTTGCTGTTGCTGTGACTGTAGCCAGCCCAGTCTGCGCGCGGTCAAGATTCGCGCCGTTTTCGGTCACTGACGGCAGTGTGTTCAACTAGTGTGGTTGTACAGTTTGACTCAAGTTTATCGAAAGTTTAGTGGATTTATCGCTCGTTTAGCGTATTTTTCTGTCCCTTTCGCGGCCCCAAAGGCTAGACAAGGTAACCTATGTTCTTTTATTTTTACCCTAAGTTTAGCCAGTTTCGTGTTGTATTGTATTTCGGATCTTATTTCTTTGCATGTTAGGTCGCTCGCTCGGGTATTCGCATCGGTTCATTCGTGTTGTTATTGTATTTTGTTTTAGTTTTACGAATCCAGTTTGTTGCCAGTAAAGACTTCCAGATCAGCTATAACTACTGTGGTTCGTTTAATCTATGTAGTTACAGCAGTGCTGTGGCCCTTTGGTACATTGAATATACTTTGACAAAATGGCTATCTGTATCAATACGCATGCATGGTCTGATAGACGGTTCAACTATTGAAAGCATTTGTGCTTTTCAAGTACTAGTGTTACAGGTTAGTTTAATGGAATGATAGGCTGCAAGCTGCCGGTTTGTTTTTGACTGACTCATTAAAGCAAAAACAGGGCAACAAGAGACCAGAAAATTGTGATTATATTAAGAAATTTAAAATAGTAATGATAATGTATTTATCTTGCGCATATTCCATATGTATATATTCAATTGCGCTGTAGATATACCTGATTGAAGAAACGTTGACCCGTGAAAAGCATAAACCGTAAACGATGCGACCTAAATGTTTATTGGGAAATCTGAAAAAAATCATCCCCATCTGTGACAGAATAAACATTATGATATGACAGGTTGCATAAATCATGCTCTTTATGCCCCAAAAGAAGAAATTATCTTAATTATCAATAAATGGAATATTTTTTCAGCGCATCAATGCTGCCTTCCCAGAATGCCATTTGGTCTTATCGTTCATGGTTTATGCTTTTCACAGGGTCAACCTTTCTTCAATTAGGTGTATACTTTGAATTACTACTTATATAACGGACAGACCACAACACCAGGAGCTTCGTGCCCTATTCTTTGCAAAAACATTAGTGTGTGGGTCAACTCTAACGTCCCCTGCTATAAGACTGAGGGTACAGGAGACGGACCAGAAGTTTATGGTCCTTTTCCCAGAAGAATGAAATCGTCTCTTTGTAGATATTTCCCAGTAAATATGTGGGTCGCACCGTTCGTGGTTTATGCTTTTCATAAATCATCGATTCTTTAGTCAATTATACACATTTGTTAACTCACATGTGGAAGACGGAGGAGTTACGGTAGGCAGCGGTGTATCTAAAAAATAAGAGTAGGAAATTAACTCGCATATTTTATAAGCTTGATTCTAAAAGAAAAATTAAAAGCAATTGCTATAAAATAGAAGAGGTAGATGGGGATGAAAAGGGATGTGGAGTGAGGATTAAAATGTTTTGCACTGAAATACACAGTAATTGCTGTTCAAGGCAACAATCGAAAAAAAAAATCTCAATTCATTTTCGCGGATAATATTAAGATCAATTGACTTCAAACTTCACGGGAAATAATAAAATGAACGAACAAACAAATCAGCTATAATTTTACAGCTCACATCGACGCAAAAATGAAGTTAAAGCAGCTACGACGTCAAGGCCGAGAACAATCTCGATTAAAAATTGAATTAACATTTTACTTAAGTACATCATCATTGCTAGAACAAATTAAGTATTTATTCGGTGTCGGAGCTACATTCAGCTAAATAATATTAAGCCCGCGTTTGATTTCAAATGAAAACTTCAGAAATTCGTCGTTGTGTATCATACTCTCACAAAACGTTGGCCGTTCTAAGCTGTTCGGTTTACACTGGACGGCAAAATGTTCTTCAAAGATAATAACTCAAATGCAGAGCCACTGTTCTGCTGGCTCATGAGTTATTTTGTTAAGCGACCCAGTTGCTGTTGCCGTTGTGTCTTTTTTAACCACTCAGGGACTCAGGGGCATAAATTGACCTTGCCACTTCCCCCCGCAATATCAAGGCGTGTGCTGATTAATTGTAGATCATTGTGCTTTTATGGTTTCTTGTATCTAACTGATTCATCTTGTCGGTTATCCCTATCTCTACCATGCATGCTGATAGAACTGTACGTTAGATCTTCATAGCTGACAAATCTTTCACTCACTTGCTGATCCGCCGCACTTGTACAACAACATCATTTGCTGTGCGTCTATGGGACTCAGAGCCTTTCGGTTACCAATTGAAACCTGACGAGTAAATACACTTTACTTTATGGCTTTATAAATGATAGGGTGATTTTCGTCAACAAATTAGTTGTCGATATCTATTATAGTTACTTAGCGATAAAAAATACTGTCAAAATTAAGCAGGGTAGTTTTTGCGTGTTGTCGGTAATAGTTTCAACTAACAGAACTTTATTTCTGCTGTGCTGTAATAGTTATTGCCGTTGTCATTTACATGCTGTCCTTGTTGGGGGCATTGGACTAGGGTGTTCAGTTTGGACAATAGCATAATCATGCACGCAAAAATGGCGTACCAAACAGACGTGCGGAAAACCAAGAACTTTGGCTATGTTACTAAAACAGTAAAGTTTGTAATCTACTCACCCCTGCTTTCTTTGGAACGATTGTTGGCTTTCCATTTTTAGAGAAAGCCCTCGCCCCGTAATGCATGATGGATCCATAATCATAAGGCGTCCCCAGCGAGTTCACATTGCTTGACGTTCGGAAATTACCTTCTCTGCCTAACAGGAGACAATCAATCAATCAATCAATCAATCAATCAATCAATCAATCAATCAATCAATCAATCAATCAATCAATCAATCAATCAACTTTATTAAATGAGGGTTACGACAAACAGTAAAAACTGACAAACAAGCGACCCTCGGATTACAAATTACGACAAAATTAATGCTTTTCTTTACGAAATTGGGAAGAGTGTTACAAAGTTCAGCTGCTCCCACTCTAAAAAAGGGAATATCCATAACTCTCTTATACGCTTTGTTGATCAGATTTATAGTGTTTGAATGAATAGAAATTCTGCCGAAGGGAGTTGAACCGCTCAATTTTAGACACAAAAAAGAGTGATCGAGAGAAAAAAGAAAGATGGATGACCACCAAAGAGATTCCGGTATTTAAACTGACTTTTGGAAGTTACGAGTCAGTTAATAAATGTAACCTTGAATCGCAAGCATTGCGTGTCAGTTAATGAGCGAACGTTCCGGGTTCGAACCCTGGTTGGGGTCATTGTGTTGTGTGCTTGGGCAAGACACCTTATTCTCATAGTGCCTCTCTCCCCCAGGTGTATAAATGGTTAACGGCGACATAATGCTGAGGGGGGGGGGGGGGGGTACCCTGCAATGGACTAGCATTCCATCCAGGGGAGTATAAATATTCCTAGACGCTTAATGCTAATGAAACCGGGATAACCTCCAGCAGTATGGGCCACTTGGCTCGGTGCTTCCCTCTTTTGATGGAAAAAATTGACACTAACCAACAGCCAGTAGGTATGAAGCTAAGATAACGAAACTTTATTTCAAACTTGTGGTTGACAAGCATTTGTTTCTTATTTGTTCGCGCGGGTTTTATTCTATTTTAGTAATACCTAACAATTAATTAGAAATTCTTTTTAGACAGCTACGAATAAGGCAGGCCAACAGAACATCTCTGAGCAAAATCTAAAGAAAAATACGATAATTGTTTTAAGGTATGATAATAAACCATTTGAGGAGAACAGAGTAAAGAACCATACTGCTCACTAAATTGAGTTGTTCTGTTAAAAATTGGTAATAAATTTGTCTTTTCCCCGTGAATCAAAATGAAGTATTTCCTAAGTTATATATTATATATACTAACCCGAAAGAATGTTTTCAAACTTGATTTTCACATAACTGTCTCTGTCCGGGCGTGATTGTTCATGAAGAAATCCGAGAGCGTGTCCTAAAACCATTAGTAATAATACAGAGAGAGCCTCAGTGATATAATTCAAAATAATAGTAATCGTAATAATAGTATAGCTTTATTGCGTCTTACTCTGCAATGGGAGGTACAATTTAGTCAGTCAGTCAGTGAGTCAGTCAGTCAGTGGGTCGGTCGGTCGGTGGGTCGGTCGGTCGGTCGGTCGGTCGGTCGGTCGGTCGGTTGGTCGGTCGGTCGGTCGGTCGGTCGGTCGCGGTTGGTCAGTCAGTCAGTCCGTCACTCAGTATCAGTGAGTAAGTATGTATGAAGGCAAAAAGCATACTAATAAGGTAAATAAAACACATCTGAGTTAACCGATTTCATGAGCAACAATTCCATGTTTGTGACAGAATACACCAATGGACAGTCTCTGTTTAACGCCAATTCTTCCCAGGAATGACCAGCACCTGTTAAAATAAGATGTTAATGTAAAAATTGTAGCAAGCCTGAAAAGGAACTCTCTTATGAGTTTTTCTTTATAATGGACTTTGATATTTAATTTTGAATTTTTGTGATTGTAATTTTAAATTTTTGTGATGTTACGATTTAAAGTTTTGACCGCGATTCAACAACAATCAAATAAGAGACATTATTACGAAGTAGTCGAGGGCTATCCAGGTGTTAGAGCCACGGTCCTGGTGCCAGCAGTAAAGAATAATAGTTTCTGTAAAAGTTTAAACATAATAATAACTCTTCGCATATGAAGAGCAACTGGGAAGCTTACCCGCCACCCCTGTAAAAAGACACATATGCGGCTTCATTTCCTTTCCTCTTCCTGAATTTGATGCAGCCCTGTGTTTTCATGGTCCACTCCTTCATTGCACCTTCTATGAGAGTCTTTACATCGCTGCCTAGCAATTAAACAAAGAGAATACTGTGTTATTCCCAACCACGTCTTTGACATAATTTTAAAAGGTCAGGACGGACAAATTTCTATCTTATCTTGTAAGTAGCCGCTGGCTAACATAAACTCTGTATACGATCGTCGCGCATTAAAAATATATCTTTTCTTTGGCAACAGTGATAAACTGCCAGCACACCTTATTTTGTAATTGAAGAAGTAAAAACATTTTTGTAAGATTTTCAGGTTCAATATCCTTAAACCACTTCGAAAATATTTCCGCTTTAGCCCATACTAGACGTTCTTATAGTAAAAAGGAAGAGTATTTGTAGTTTTACAAAACGGAACTTAAAAACACTGAACTGGTTTTTAAAAATTTTTTGGTTTTATTATAAATACCCTCCTTAGGTAACTTAGTCGCCCTGAGGAGGATTTTTAGAATAAAACCGAAATATGGGTAAAAACCAATTACATTGTTTTTGAGTTTTGGTAAATGTCTTTCTGGAGAAAATATTGGTCCGTGGATGTTTGTCGAATATGCAGTTTTACTTACTTATAGATGATTCAAAGTCATAGACAAACTCTCCGTTGGGCCACAGACTGTCTGGAACTGAAGCTCTTGTCTGACCAGGTAGCAACTTCATGTCACCTTCAATCAAATCATCATCCCTGATGCCCAGATTCTCTGAACGGAAATTAAAAGACGATCGATTAAGTGAACTGGTCTTAAAAATATGAAAACGAATGCCTGTCGCCGATTTGGCCAGCAGAAACAGAGGAAACAACTATTTTAAATGAACATAACAAGGTTAATAATCCCAACTGGCAGGAGGCGGACCAGTTGGCTATGTACAAAGCCTGATCGAGGATTTGAACTCGGGACAACTGAGAAACAAATCCAGCTAGTGGCAAGGGCAAGTCTTGAACCGGGGACCTCCAGATTACATCACAAGCGCCTTAAACCACTCGGCCACGCTTGCCTCCTTTTGTAAGGTCAGCTCAGCTATGATCGCAATTATGACTACAGTCTTGTTTAACATTTAAAACGTGACAGTGTTAAGCGCCACTGCATGTATCACACTGTGTTCATGATTCGTTCCTTAGATTGAATGATAACAAATTGAACTAGTAAGACTCCATACCTTCTGGAGACGACGCTTGTGCTGAAAGAAACCACAGAAAACTTAGAAACAATGCTGCCTTCATGGTGATCGAAGAAAAAATGTTGGTAGAGGTGACGGAGTTAAGTAGAAATTAGTTTTGAAACATCTGCTTCTTATAAAACCAGCTGTAGATATATTTATACCTTGTTACTTAGAGTTTGTCTGGGTCTTTTGTTTAAGAAATTATCTTCAGTCGAATCGCACAAAAACAGAGACTTGATACTAAATATAAATGAAAAGTTCTCATTGATTCTTTGTAAGACAATAACTTTAATTATTTCTAGCCATCAAGTTTTAAGTGTCTGCTATACAGCTTTATTTAAAAACAATGGAAGAAATGCCCAGTCTTTTATTCTAGATTGTATGTTCAGTTCTTGTCGCACAAAAAGTTTTCGGTTTGAAAGGTTTTTAATGTAAAGTTCTCTCAAGGTTTGCCTCAAATTTCCCTTTGTTCTAGGACAAATAGTTCGTTATTCTAGTATCTTTCAAGACTTAACGCTGCTGTCGATGTCAATAGAGAGATTAAGCTTGACGTTATACGACAAACGGCAAACGCGAGCTTGCCTTTCATTTTGCTACCTTTTTATCGAATTCTAAAATTAATCCCTCATACAAAAATTATAGGGAAAAAAAATCCCACATTCACAACAAACAAAAAGCTACTCATTTCCGCGTACGAACACAAACGGAAGACGGCCGTTCGCGGGAAAAATAAACGTCATGCTTAACCTCTATTAATAGTTCAGACAGTTTCTGTAACCAATCTGAGTTAAAAGAGTCTTTTTGTACTTCTTAAAAAGATATTTATTCCAAATGCTATGACATATAAGATCAATATTAATTGGGACAACGTTATTGATAACAGCTTGTACTTTTTTAACATTTTTTATTTACAATGTACTCGTAGCTGTTTTTCGGAAGTTGGCAGGACAGGTGATAAGCAGTACATCTCCATCGCTCCACATTGCTGGAATGCTGGCGACGTAGCACACGAAATCGGTGAGAGGAACTGCATATTCAACTATAATTCTTACTTCCCTTCTGTTGCCGGCTTCCCCGGTTTCTAAACAATAATAAAATGCTATCTTCTTTCAGCACATGCGCTGGGATTTTACCACGAGCAGTCGAGACCTGATCGCGACGAATACGTTACTATTAACTGGGACAACATTGTGGAATGTGAGTGTGACTAGGTATTTGAATCAATGCATTAATTGGACACTGTATATTTTTAAAAACACTCATCATTATTATCATCATCATCATCATCATCATCATCATCATCATCATCATCATCATCATCATCATCATCATCACGACCCCTGTACACACACACAAAAGACAACGACGACGACTGTTCCGCAGAAATCTTTGTTTTCAGTTAAAACATCCCCTAGGGTCCCCCATATCAGTAGGAGTTTTGCGCGCATGCGCAGTAAGACCTGTGTTCAAGACCAAGAGGTTGCATGATGTCGGCCATGTTGAATGCTGAATGTTTTCTCCTCGGAAATTAAAGCGTTGTATGTTTTTAAAGACTGGACGTTTTTGCTGACCTATCGAACCTGGGACATACGGAACAACGACGGCGACAACGACAACGACAACGACGACGACGATGACGATGACGATGACGATGACGATGATGATGATAGCAGCTAGCTGTGTAGAACCTCTTCTATCTTAAGTCTGTCTACGTGCTGTTCATTAAACGCATCACGTATTTGTAATTTTTTCTTACTTTTAATTTCAGCTGAAAAAGTCAATTTTGCCAAATATGGTCCCTCTAGAATCAATTCGTTCGGGGTTCCCTATGATTACAACAGCCTAATGCATTTTGAAGAGAAAGCTTTCAGCAAAAATGGTCAGCCAACGACAACACCTAAACAAGCGGGAGTGAGTATACACAAGCTACAACAACAACAAGCTTTTTTTTGCATGACTTTAAGTACATACAGTATTGCAAAAGCGTAAAACGTAACGAAACTTAGCGAAACTTTAACAATCAAAATTATGGTATTGCGATAGGATATCTGCTTGTTGACAAAATCTTTACCTATACTAAATCACATTCGTAAGTTACAACTGCAATTTATAGGGGGCAACTTGGGGTTCAGCGCTCTGATCTTTATTTGCCAGTTGACTGCAGTAAATAGGATGATTTAAAACTGAAGTGCTTGTGCTAATAAAGCAAATATTGCAGCTCCATGCACGACACATCGGGCTACCATTAAGGCCAAAATACATCAAATAGTGTCAATTAAACTAGGACGAGACAACTTAATCTTGAACACTCAATAAGCATTAAGAGGTGCCTATACGCGTTTGCATTTTTATCATTATATTATAGGTAACAATCGGACAAAGGGATAGTCCAAGTGCCTTGGATATCAAGCAAATGAATCTGCTGTACAAATGCAATGGTGGTGGTGACGGCAACGGTGGAGGAGGTGGAGGCGGCGGCGGTGGTGGTGGGGGAGGAGGTGGTGGGGGAGGAGGAGGAGGAGGAGGAGGAGGAGGAGGAGGTACATAAAAAATCTCAAGTATTTTTAATCGCTTTAAGTATTCTGGTTAATAGAAATAGGTTGCCTGAACTTTATTCTTTGCAGCTAAAACAACTGTCTGCACTCCAGACAGGAGTATGGCACTTTAATTCCAATCTTATTTTGGCACCACGCAAGAACGAAAATTAAAGGGGCCAAGACGTGGTAAAAAAGACCAGTGCTTACAACAATGCATGAATTTGTGACTTTTTGCTTAGATTCTGGATCTTTTGGGAGTATGTATTTTGGAGGCTGCTACTCTCTACAAATTTGCATTGTTTCTCGGGTTTAATTCTTGGTGTGAATAAAGTTCCTTAGCCTGTATATTCACTATCAATTAAAAATATATATTTACAATCAATGTTGCCGATAATATCGAACACTTACAAACTACAAAGAGTACAGTTTAGAACTGTAATAAAAATTATAGCAGACATATATCAATGCTGGGTATCTGATAACATAGGCGAGTCCGAAAGCGGGTCAATGGTCATAGAAAGGTCATAGGTTCGCATCCCGTCGAGGATTTAAATTGTCTTTGTCTCAGCCTCATAGCACTCATCTTTGTAGTGGAAAGGCGCAGATCGAAGAGAAGGCTGCCGCTTCTATTGAACAGTCGCGGAGTGTACGTTATGTTTTCCTCAGTTGACAATCAGTCAATTTGTACTGTAGAAGTGAAACAACTACGTGTAAAACAATTTTATTCTATGTAGAATTCTGCTCAAAGGGGAAAGGGTGGGGATTGGGGTGGTGGGTGCAACCAAGTGTATGTTGTTTCAAGATTATTGGATCTGTTATAAAAAGGTAGAACCAGTTAACTATTGCGGCTACTATATAGCCACCACATTGTATATATATATATATATAGTCGCTTGGTTAGCTAAATCGAAACTTAACGAGATTTTTGTTCGTATTACAGGTTCTTGCAAAGACTTCAATAACAAGTGTGGGTATTGGGCGAGAATTGGAGAATGTAACAGAAACCCTGGATACATGCGAGTTTACTGTAAGAAAAGTTGTCGAGTGTGCAATGCACAGGGTAAATATTATCTTATTGCTATTTTACATGTTTTAATCGGGCGTTCTTCCATTTCTTTCACAATGAGTTGAAATGAAATGTTATATATTCGTTAAAGAAATGTTGAAAAAAATCAAAAATCTCGTCCCGAGAGAAGGAAGAGAAATATTAAACTAAACTGGGGAAGGAGATTGTATCCAGATTGATTCTTGTAAAAATTATCGGTTTGTATTCCGTGCAAGATATAAAATTGAAGCTACCTACTTGTAAAATTTAGTATTACACGGTAATGACTCTGACTTACTTAAAAAAAAGGTAAATGAAACTTGTGTAATCAAAAGAATTATATCTTAATCTCTGGGAATTGAAGTTAGTTATTTTCACTGGATACCAAGTATGCAGTTAAAGCGTTATTCCCCAGGTCCAAGACTCGTTCTAGTTTATTAAACTAATTTCTTTCCAAGAGTTGTTGGTCTGCTTTTCTTTTTATTGAGCTTTTTAAACGCGCGTTTTTAACATTTTTACGAGGTTAGACTTGAATTTTCTCGAGAATGTTTAATCACGGGGTCACTAAGAGAAATGAATTTCAGTAAGATCAGTATTTAAATAGTATATAAAATGTTGTCGTACTATAAGTAGATTTTTGGTACTTTATTTTTGCATTCATTGCTGGAACTGTTAGCGAATTCCCTCTTTAAGTCCTCCCAAATCTTGTTTTTTTTTATTCTTAGCTAAGTATTTCTTTTCACTGAAACTGATAGCTACCGTAACATGTGTTTTACATCTATGCAATAATATTTTTTTACTGATTTGAATGTCAGGGGGCTGTATGGATCATAATCAATACTGCCGGCAGTGGGCAGCTATGGGCTACTGTTACTCTAACCCTGGCTACATGAGACCCAACTGCAAGAGAAGCTGTGGAATCTGTTTTGGATAGGTAGGATATAAATTGAATCAAGTGTGAAGATTAACATTCAGGAATCAGGATGTTTATCCAAGATAATCCACTAAATTTTCGCGTGCGATTGGTCCAAACAAGTCACACGATGAAGCCAAAACTGGAGAGTATTTTCCACTTTTTATACGAAGAAAGTTTTTAAATTTAATAGAGCTGGAGATTTTTCAACATTGTGGCAACATCTTTAAACGCCGACATAATTACTTTGACGTTGAAAACCTTTAAGAAAAAGTAGGGGGAGGGGGTGGGGTGGGGTGGTCTTGATCCAATGGGGTCTGTATCTCCCGCCTCCCGTACCTTTCACTCCCGCCTCACGTGCCCTTCGCCCATTTTGCCGCCCCTTTCTGTAGTGGTCCCCTCCTCTTTGACTATTTTCTCCTGGGCTCCCACCTTTCTGTCCCACCCCACAAGGTAGGTCTCCCTAAGTCGGCCGCCTTGAGTAAAAGTAGTTGGAGGATAAATAAATACAATAACACCAAGTTGGCTTCAAAAACATATACGAGAATTGTCCTTGAACATAATCTTTTCCTCGAGAATCTCCGTCAGTTTTTTTTAGTTCTCTTCTTGGAATAGATAATGTCTTGGGACATAGTTTCTTGCTAAATGGAGGTTATTGTTAATATAGTTAGGCTGGGTAATGCTAGCGAAGACTAACCAGAGATCACTGTCTGACTGTTTTATGATTGCAGGTAATTTAGCAAAGAAAATCTTTAAGATCAGCGCATTGAAGAAAAAGGCTGGTGATAAACAAACGGAAAGTCATTTTGAAGATTTGCCAGACACTCTTATTGTGTTGTTACTGAGTAAAATAAAGTAAAACAACAATGCTACTCACGCGTCACTTTTTGCTCCGCGGTACACTTTTTAGATTATTGATTGGGCTTGGTACACTTTTTTGAATATTTTTAGAATATGTTTTTAATTTTTTTTCGTCTAGCTTCCTGTTGTTTTTAGTTTGCAAGGCCAGTCTACTTATGTTCCTATCTCAGAACATTGCATGTCTTCACACATTGCATGAAATGCCGGCGAAAATCAAACACGCATTATAATATATAATCAGCAGGTCACGTGATTCGAAGGGGGAAGTGGTAACAAATGTATTACCGTAAAGAGGAGGCAGTAAATTATCATAGCATGAGCTGTTTACGCATTGCATCTCATTAAAAGTGCCAGTGTCATATGAACGAGCAGATTATTATTATTATTATTATTATTATTATTGTTATTATTATTATTATTATTATTATTATCATTATCATTATCATTATCATTATCATTATCATTATCATTATCATTATCATTATCATTATCATTATTATTATTATTATTATTATTATTATTATTATTATTATTATTATTAAAAGGAATAAACTATCAATAACTGAACCCAGAGAGAAGCCAGTATATAACATGATCTTTTTATTTCGACGGGTTCTACATTAAAGATCAGTGTTTTTCGTCTTAACAATCAAATATTGTGATGTCGTCAATCGAAGCATCTCCTTGGTATTCGCTTCCTCTAATTCCCTCGAAAGTCAGCTGCAAAAGAAGAAAAGACATCATTAAAGTTCTCATTCACATCATTAAAATTCCATTCATTTTTGGCCCGAGCTTGACGTACACCTCCACGGGAAAATTTATAAAACAATTGGTTTGTGCTTTTAGTTGAGCAACTCTTGCCCTTCTTTTGTGCTCTCCAAACCCGAAAGTGCACGCTGAAGCATAAACCAATTGTAATTTAAAGCTGCTCTTACATGGCGTATATACACAAATACCTCTTTAGATCCTGTTCCTTGAAGACGAACTTGATGCATCTTCCACTGGTTTCCCTGGTCTCCGCTCTTGTTGAAAACCACTTGATCGCATAACTTAACGGTTAGTGTCCCCATGTGACCTCCATACATATGGTAATAAAACTTCAAGCAAGACTTTCCAGTGAGTGTTACCATGCGGGATATTTTGGCATTGTCACCTGGTTTACGCGGACTTGAAGTTTCGATGTACATATAATAACCTATTAAAAAATACGAACCACCTTATTACGTCTGCTGTAAGTATCACTTCCGATTGATAACAAACATGTCATTCTGAAGGAAAAACCAATAGCTAACGAAGGAATTCCACGTTAAATTTCACGCGAAAAACCGATATCACACGATTTGCGAAGCGATGAGTGCAACATCGGGGTTTCATATGAAATTTGACATAGAATTTACGAGTCAGGTAATGGATTTTCCTTTTCCTTAATTAATTAATTAATTAATTGATTAGTTTGTAGCATAGGCGTCTTCTACCCTTCTTCGGTCGCTAGACAAAGTTGAATCTAAAAGGAGGCTCACATCGGTTTCCAGCACTTTTCAGCTCTTATACTGTGATAATGTCAGTACTACAAATCTTTAACAGTTGCTGTTACAACAACGATATCAAACAATTGTCCAATCATTGTTGAACAAGTTGTGGCTATTTTCATTACGTCACTTTTTACCATAGCAACAGAATAACCTGTTAAATACACCTTTTACTTTACATTTACCCTTCTGATCAAATTATTATTATTATTATTATTATTATTATTATTATTATTATTATTATTATTATTATTATTTGACAAAAATAGCAGACCTTTTCCTGATGTGTGGTCACCAGTCGGTCCCGTGCCTCCAGAAGGTGTAGCACCACTTTTTCGTGTCCAATCAAATTTGTCGTCTTGGGCTTGCTTAAACCCACAATCATCCTGATCGAAATCGCATTTAAAGGCTGTAATCGAAAATCAGGTTAAATCAGCAATAAAAATAAAGTAAAGAAATGTTAAAACAAGTTTGACTGTCTGGATATCTAAAACCGTTTTCTGCCCATCTCCCGGTCTTATTTACGAAATGTTTTTTATTCACCAACTGAGACCAAGTCTCGATGTACAATCCGACTCTTTTCGTGCGAAAGTTTTAAATTAATTTTTAACACTTTTATATGTTGTTGTAGTGACCAAAAATAGTGATAAAAATGAATAGAGCCATGGCCGATTAGCGTGTTTTGTTGTCATTTTTCATCAGGAAGCCTAATGACTAAGTTTGAGACTATCATCCCAGTAAGATAAGGTTAAACTTTAAGCGAGGTGTATATTTTTTGGTATGTACTTACACACAGAAGGTTGTTGAGTTGTTGGTGGAGGAGGGGGATTGGCTGAAAAGCAAATGTATTCTTTTAACGAATACTCTAAGGTTAAAATCCAGCTTAATATCTTATTGGATATCTTTAAGTTTTTCAACAAGAGACCTGGATATCTAAAACCGTTTCCTGCCCATCTCCCGGCTTTTCTGTTTCCTTGGTCTACCTCTATTCGACTCTATTGTAACTAAAGAATAATTTTAGAGATATTTAGTTTGTGTAATTAGATTAATTTAGATTAATTAGTTTTCTCTTAAATTGTTTTTTTTTTTAGAATAGAGGGCCACAGCTTTATTAGAATTTTTCTGTTACGTGCTACCCTCTCTATCAATCCATCTACCTCTACCCTCCCACCTACATCCTCAGGGACCATCCCTCTCTATTTATATATACCATCATACGAGAAAAATACTACAGTTTCTTGGTGGTCTTTTCTGACATTGTGTAATTTGAGAATAATTAAAACACAACAATCATAAGTACCCATGTCAATCAACTTATAAAAGAACACGATGACCAATGTATAAAACAAAAATTCGCGGTAGATATATCATTGAAAGCCTCGTCCACAAAGCCTTGGTCCAAGTTTTTCCTAGATGTATCACGCACAATAAAAAGGAAGGGATGGAAAAAGTGACATTGTAGTTGAAATATGTTGATTCTACATAAGTGTGTGATTATGACTGTTTTGCGTACTTACTCGTGGGAGGCGGTGTTGGAGGAAGAGCTGCGAAAAAATAAGTTTCAGAATATTATTGAGATCACCACTTTTTTTCTCTAACGAATCCTTAAATTTAAAATAGCCAGGAGCCCATTACCCTGAATAAATAGCTAGTTTGTATTATAATCGTGCAAGCTTACTAACAAAGCATGCAGACTTAACTACTTTTAATTTCCACGACTTCTGGATATTTAGTTTATCTGTTACATTAAATAACTGACGGTTTAAGTTTAAGGATTTAGTCGTTTGGGCGATTTTACGGAACGCGTTCAAACTAGTTGCGAGAAGAAAAAACAACAACTGGCGCTCGTTTGTCTACTTCGCCCCCCCCCCCCCCCCCACTCACCTTCTCTGAGACGGTCTGGGTACTAGTATTGACTAACGATTATTAGAGTTCGCTGATTTAGAAGACGAAGCAAAACAGATGATGAACGATTTGTTAGTTTCCCTTTTTTACTCACTCCCACTTCAAGGAACTGTCAAGAAGAAGAGCTGCAACGCTACCTTGCTAAAATCTGTTCGAACTGAACACGTTTAGATATCGGGCGTTGAAAAAGCAAGGAATTGTGGTCGAGTGTACATTACGTTGTCATAATTATGCGTAAACTGCGCGTAGAATGTAAATAGTCTCTCCTTTATCTAAATGTATAACGTGCAGTCGCATGGATTTCAGAGCAAAATACAGCAGAAATCGCATATAATTTATAAGTTTAATAAGGGAACTAATACTAGTAACCTTACACGTTTTATCTCAGCATGAGCAGGGAGAGCAGAAATATTTCACAATGCGATAAAAAAATGAAACTTACAAGTACACGGAGGTGGTGAAGCAGTTGTGGCGACCGGAGGCGCGGCTGAGGACAGAAAAACAATAATTAGCTGATTAATGAACGTAAGGATCCACTGACCCTTCTTGCCTCATTAATGCCGGTTGGGAGGTCCGTATAGGGAAAAACTGTGCCTAAATTTTGATCAAAGATATTTTCTTCTCTTGAGACCTTACGAGAATGATTTGTGCAACCTGTCATATCATTGATAATGTTTATTCTGTCATAGATGTGTGATTATTTTTTTCGACTTCCCAGTGAAATTTTGGTAGCCTCGTTCATGGTTTATGCTTTCACGGGTCAACGTTTCTTCAATCAGGTATAAACATAGTTACGTACCGGATGTAAACTTCATACTGGATGATTAATCGCGGCGCGCATAAAGTTGTTTATCATTTTTGGTGATAAATTTAAATTATTTACTTTTACTGTTTTTTTATGTTAAAGAAAAGCAAAAAAGTGTTTCGCACAATCTTCGAATAACCCGTCTGCTATGCACGAAACATTGGAAAGGCAAGAAATATCAATACCGACCATTAAGCTATCAACAGCTTACTTGTTGATGCACTGCACTTATACAACAACATCATTTGCCGTATATCAGTTGCACTTAGAGCCACTCTGTTGCCAATAGTTACCTGAAAGTATTTAAATGTCAGCGATAAACTTAATGATAAGTTTGTATTTAAGAATTGGGCTTCTTAGTCTTTGCCTGCAGGGGAACTCCTGACGAGCTACAATACAGGTCAAAAGTAGCTGCGACACTTAAAATATATATATAAAAATGCAATGCTCCTCTGTAAAAGAATGGTTTCCAATGTTCCTTATTTATATATTAGCCTCAGTCCTCTTCCCCAAGCATTGATGTCTCAACACTTTCTACCCCTATTGTAGGTAATTTACCAATTTCAGTTAATTCAACCAGGTATAAAAAAACAAACAAACGGGAATTGAAACTAATCAAAATTGTGTAAATTTATTTTATACGGAAAAATTGTAAGCGTTTTAAGATCACGCGATGAACGTTTGTAGTGAGACCTGCGAGAACCCATAAATCTAATTGTGTGGGGGTTTTTATCTCTCGTAAGAAGCACTTGACTTGTTCACATGACAGTGGTTAACCCATGTACAGTGACGTAGTTATTACATGTACATGTATCTCCAATAGCATGAGAAATCTACTTACCCCTGGTCTCTTTGGAACAATAGTCGGTTGTCCATTTTTGGAGAAGTACCTCGCCCCGTAGTGCATGATGGATCCATAATCATAAGGGGTCCCCAGGGAGTTCACACTGCTTGACTTGCGGAAATTACCTTCCTTACCTTCAAGAGACACAAAAATAAATGTCTACTTTTTCTAATTCCAAACGTTTCGAGCATCAATTTAATAATGCATGTCATAAGTGTTCCATGACTGGACCTATTTTTAAAATTATTTCACTACCAAATATTCGAAAATTTCCGTCTTCATATCAAGGATGGAGGGTACGATTTGTAACCTTGATTGAGTTGTCTACGGCTGATCTGTGTTTTTTTTTTCTTAAAACCATTCTAGCCCTTTTGCCAGTTCTTACGCTTACGGTTGAAATAAAAACTGAAAGGATGTTTTGACATTCCAGTTAGCCGCACTTATCATTTTAAGAATTGTGATGATTTAAGTGTATTGTAATGGTCTTTAAAACCTATTTGTAACTCGCTCTTAAGTTGCTAACATATTTATTGTAATTAATCTTTTTGAAATTGTACGTATTTCAGTTGTGCGACTGAGAGGAAAAAAAAAAAACACCCACCTGACTGTATGTTTTCAAACTTGATTTCCACGTAGTTGTCTCTGTCCGGACGCGATTGCTCGTGAAGAAATCCAAGAGCGTGCCCTAACGAAATTAAAAATAAAATAGTAACAGGGTATGGCATTTTTACAAGGGGGGGATATGTCAATTTGTAGAATGGAAATCAATGCTTGAAAAACGGAGAAAACAAAACTATGTTCATTTATTGTAATGCAACTCTGTTTGACGGAGAGGCACTGGAGGCCAGTACTCCTCCCTTTTTTTTAGTATAAAACATTTTTTTATGACTCCCCCTGCTAATTTTTTAGTGTTTACGCGTCCCCCCCGCCTTCGTTCATGGTCAGGATCCGCCAATGACTCTGCCATAGAAACTTAGTCCAGTTTTTCATTTTAAAGTTCTTAAATCTTGCTTTTCCAATCTTGCTTTTATCGCAATCTTGGAAAATAATTTCTATTTTGTTATTTACATGTATTATTCTGATTTTTTTATGGGTAAAATAAAGTAAAGATAACAGGTCCCGACTGATGGTACATGTATTATTCCATCAAAGATGAAGGATGTTTTTTTAACTGACCGATTTCATGTACAACGGTTCCATGTCTCCAGCAGCCTACGGCGAGGGAAATTTGTTGTTTCCTACCAGTTCTTCCCACGTAGGACCAACAACTGACAAAAAAATAATTAAACGGACAAAAATTAATTAACTAATTATTACACAAACAAGATATAAAATAAATAAAATTAAATAATTAAGTACGATTAAATAATTCTACGGCTCGAATATTACACCTTTCAGTCTAAAATTTCATGGAGCACCTCTTGTGACTCTTTATAACCCTAAATTTTTTTTTTTGATGAAAATATTTCGAGAGCCGAGAAATTAGCAATTCTTTCAAGTGCCCATACATATTGCTCTGTAATTTATAATTAAATAAGTACCATTAAATAATTCTACGGCTGATATTACACCTTTCAACCTAAAATTTGGATGAATATCTTTTTGACTTTCAATAACCCTATATTTTTTTTTTATGAAAATCTTTCAAGTGCCGAGAAATTTGCAATTATTGCAACGTGGCCAACATTCTTTAATTAATGATGAAATAAGTACCATTAAATAATTATCGTATTACACCTTTCAGTCTAAAATTGGAGGTCTTTTGACTCTTAATTACCCTACGTTTTATTTTTGATAAAAATCTAAGAGTTGAGAAATTCGTTTATGTACCTATACATTCTCTTAATTATTAAATCATCCTCTCTCTTTTATATCTCGCTCAAATATTACACCTTCATCTAAAATTTAAATATTTTGACTCTTAACAACCCTACATTTTTTTTTTGGTGTGGAACTTAAGAGTCGAGAAATAGCAATTCTGTGCAACGTGCCCAACATTCCTGTAAAATTATAAATGCCATTAAATAATTCTACGGCTCGAATATTCACCTTTCATTTATTGGAATTCTTTTACTTATAACCCTAATTTTTTTTTGGATAAAATTTTTAAGGCCGAGATATTAGCATTTTCAACGTGCCCATACATTGCTCTTAAAAATTAAATAAATGCCATTAAACACGGCTCAAATTACCCCATCTATTTCCTTGATAATAACCCTAATTTTTTTATAAAAACTTAGAGGAATTTCGATTTGTGATGTTCCTATACAATCTCTTAATTATGTAAATATTTTGTGATTAAATAATTCTACGGCTCGAATATTCACCTTTCAGTCTAAAATCTGGCATGAAGTATCTCTGTACGACTCTTAATAACCGTACATTTTTTTTTTGATAAAACTCTTTCAAGAGTTGAGAAATTTGCGATTCTGTGATGTTCCTATACATTGCTCTGTAATTATGTAAATCATCTTTGTGATTAAATAATTCTACGGCTCGAATATTTCACCTTTCATTCTAAAATCTGGCATTAAGTTTCTCTGTACGACTCTTAATATCACTACATTTTGGTTTTTGTGTTGATCTTTCAAGAGTCAAGAAATTAGCAATTCTGTGCAACGTGCCCATATATGCTTTGTAATTGCATATATTTCAATCATTTGCTGCGCTTGAATATTATTGCGACATGCAGAGCAGAAATTGGGTGGAAATTCTCTCTGTACGACAAGCTAAAACAAAGCGATTTTTTCGGGTTTTGTTTAATCATAACCGAGTAGTTAATTTTTTTCCCAAGCGCGTCCAATATAATATTCAAATATACAAAACAAAATAGTTTGTACCATGCAAAGTTACGATAGCTCAGTTGGTAGAGAACACTTCTACGGAAGTTGTGTATGCCTTGGTCGTTGGTTCAAATGCAAACGGATGCTATAATCATTTTTTTTTTCTGAGTATGCCGTTTTATTTTAACAAATGCAACAGTAAATTTTGATATTTCAGTATGTTGAGTTCGAACGCCGGCTATTTCAGAGAGACTTCAACCGTCGATAGAATTGGAACGCTTGTAGTGTAGAAAAAAAAAAACACCACCGAGAAATCAAGCTGTTATACCCCAGGTGAAACTAATTTTTTTGCATATATATAAATAATTCGCTCCCATTCAATATTAACGAAATTTGGTGGCCATTATCTCTGTATGACTGGCTAAAATAGAGGCATTCGTTTAAAGCAATTTGTTCACTCATAGCTGAACAATTAACGATTTTTTAAAGCTTGTTCAAATATAATATATAAATAATCCAAAAAAAATTTCTGTACCGTAAAACGTTACAATAGCTCATTTGGGAGAGAGTAGTTCCACATGCTGTATGTCCCGGTCGTTGGTTCAAATCTGGACGGAACTCATTTTTTTTTTCTTTTTCCTTTTTTTTTTCATTACGAGTAAAAGTCTCGCTTGCTCTTTTGGGCGAAAATTACTTTTAATTATCTCGAGCGTGTACGAGCAAACGTCTTGCTTATATATTTTCTTAAAACTTGCTAACATTTATTTGATCGCAAGAGTTCAGTTTATTTATCTTGAGTCGTGTGCGGGCACACTCATTTAAATTTTTTAAAGCATCAAAATCTAACTACTTTTATTTTTACATTGAGTTGTTTCGTTGAGGGAGTAGGGGTCGCTATGCGAGCAAAATTCTGTTCGTTATCTTTATCTTAATTAGTACTAGTTTGCTGGGCAAAAAGCCAACTGTGTGCGTCCAGCAACAATTCTACACAATACAATTCCTTTGTTGACTAGGAAGCTAGGAGCTACGTTGTTTGATATATAAGTGTTGTATGGTCACTGTCGTGCATGTTTAGGAAGTTAAAGAAAATCGTACCTTTCAAAATATTAGCGAGATTTCTTAAAAGTATGGGCGAAATTAAACATTTGAAAAACACATACTTTTAAATTTCGAAGACTTGATTCGGACACTCTGTATCCATTATCAGTTTGAAGATGTTTCTTTCAAAATATGACATTTACACGGGCACACGTCTCATTGACATGGTCAAAGAGGATATCCCGCTCCGTATAGTCTCCATGATCGAGCTACTACAGAGTTTAGTATTAGGGTAGCCTATTGTCTGCAATTTATGTGTCACTCAGGGCGAGGGTCTTATGTGCTTGACACTCCCCGAAGAAGTAGTACTGCTCTACTCTTCCTCTTCCATGGATGTGGCGTTCATGGTGTTTTTTAACTACATGTAAACGGATGATCTCGGAGAGTCGATAACATTGAAATAAAGTTTTAATGTTATAACCGACCACGAAAATCGCAAAAATGATTGTCATTATCTTGTTTGTGCGGTTGCC